>NW_022436941.1:9282150-9517909 GCF_009761245.1 Sapajus apella
GAGAGAGAGAGAGAGAGAGAGAGAGAGAGAGAGAGAGAGAGAGAGAGTGTGTGTGTGTGTGTGTGTGTGTGTGTGTGTGTGTGTGTGTCTTATTCATCAAGCCATTCCCATAGTAAGAAATAAGTCCTTCCCCTCACCTCCTCATGAGAAACTCGAGAACTTTGGTACAAACATGTGATTGCTGAGGTCTCTTCGTGGAGCACCAGTAAACAAAAAGTTTAAACATTTATCCAAGTGAAACTAAAGGAGGTGTAAACACTATTGTTGCATCAGTCATCAGGAGGATTTAGTGAAAGTCACTGATGAATTAACTTGTTAACATTGTGAACTTTATTTTGTATTTGTGGGCTTGTTAAATCCTGATTGTTTTTAATATGGTATTTCGTCAGTACTTTCAGAATAAAATGAATGAATAAACAGACTTTTGTTACTTCTAAACTCAGGAAGTTTGTAAATAGGACCTTTGATAATCTTATTTGTATAGAAGACAGTGAGTGCTGATTACACTACTACTGAGAAATTTGGAGCCTCACCTCCAAGAATCTTCAGCTTTTCATTATTGCTTCTCTTCTCTCTTTATTTACAGCCCAGAATACTCTGAACAGGTGTATATTCTTTGTAGTTCTTTCCACCTTAAAAACAAAAGAGGACTTTCTGTTTTTGTTCATGAGTATCTAATATCCTTTAGGAGAATTTTCCTCATTTATCTTCTAGGAAATAATAAAGAATTCTTGATAGATTTTTTACCTAGTTAGAGGGTATTGAGTCCACAAATAGAGAAAAAGCATACAAGTGATACAACTAAAACTAGGACAAATGCCAAGTTAGAGCAGATACTTTTTAAAAATTTTGTGAAGAAATGCTTATTGTAGAAATATAAAATATATAGAGGAGTATGAAGAAGGAAATGAATTTGCTATCATCCTCAGACCTGGAAATAGCTATGGTTACTTACAATTTTTTTTAATGTACTGTTGTCCCTCAGTATCCATGGGGGCTTGGTTTCAGGATCCCCTGCAGATATTAAAATTTGAGGATGTTCGAGTCCCTTATATAAAATGGTGTAGTAGTTTTGCGTAATCTTTGTACATCCTTCCATATACAGTCATGGGTTGCATAATGACATTTTGGTTAATGGCAGACCACATAAATGACATCAGATTTTGGTACCTGTTTTTACTGTACATTTTCTGTGTTTAAATACATAAATACTTAACCATTGTGTTACAGTTGCCTACAGTATTCAGTAGAGTAACATGCTGAGCAGGTTTGTAGCCTGGGAATCATAGGCTATACCTCATAGCCTAGGTGTATAGTAGGCCGTACTATCTAGGTTTGTGTAGCTACACTCTGTGATGTTTGCACATGGATGAAGTTGCCTAATGACACATTTCTAAGAATGTACCCCAGTTGTTAAGCAATGCATGATTATATTTGGAATCGTTTCTTGATTACTTATAATACCTAATACAGTATAAATAGAGTATAAATGATTACTATACTGAAATTTGTATTTTTTTAAAGTTGTTGTAGGGTTTTTCTGTTTTTGGCTTTTAGGTTTTATTTGAGACAGGGTCTTGCTGTCAACCAGGCTAGAATGCAGTAGAACGATCACAGCTTTGATCTTCCAACTTAAGGGATCATTTCACCTCAGCCCCCTGAGTAGTTGAGATTACAGGCATGTGCGTCCACGTCCAGCTTGCTTTTTTTGTAGAGACAGGATTTCATCATGTTGCCCAGGTTGGTCTTGAACTCCTGGGCTCAAGCAACAGTCTACCTCAGCCTCCCAAAGTGTTGGGATTACAGATGTAATCACCAACACCCCCAGCCTGAACTATTATTTTTAATGAGTTTTTCCCAAAGTATTTTCAGTCTGCAATTTTTGGAATCTACAGTTACAGAACCCATAGTCATAGAGGGCTGACTGTATATATCTTTTGATTAATTTAAATCCTTTAATTAATTTAGATGATGCTGAATATTTAGTTATATATTCTTGTGTTTGTATTTCTCATGCAGTTAAATTTTTCCCAAAACATTATTTTCAATATTAATATTATGCCGTATGAGTGTAGCAAAGTATTCTCACACAGCTTCCAATTTTCTCCTGTTCCAAACAGCTTTTAGGGAAAAATCTGTACATGACTGATTACTTTCTTAGGATTGATTTATAGAAATTAATTTACTGGATTAAAGGTATGAAATTTATTTTAAGTTTGTACATAAATGTTGGTAACTTCTAAATAGGCATTTTAAAATTGTCTTTATCATTCACTGTGTATAAAATTCATGAGTATTAAAAAAAAAAATTCATGAGTATTAGGAAGAGAGCAGGCCGTCTGGTTGTCTGAGGCAATTGTTCCTCCCTTGATGGTGTGACACTAATTCAGACAAATTTGCCCAGAGAACCAGAATTAGAAAGACTTTTTATCATACTTGAAATATTTTATAGAGTAATTGCTAAAGAAAGCTTTTTTGATAATTGTTTAAAGCAGCCCAAATATTAAGGTATACCAGTGGACTAAGACAGTGATTACGACAGCATTCCAGTTGGAAGGGGAATAACAACTACTCAGACATTGCGAACAAATTAATGCTGTTATTGCCTTTTAGTTTGATTTGGTATGTGTTTAGTAACTGTGCTATGTTCTGTATGTGGCTTTTACAGCACTAGAAAATGTAGTATTTAAAAGCACAGAAGGATTGTAATGGTTGTCTTTATAGACAAGGGATATAAAGGAATCCAGGAATTCACAGATAGTTTTAAATTAAGAGTTCATTTTTTGTCATTTATATATGTTGCTCTATTTTTGAAGAATATTAATACACTGTTTTAAAACTTTAGATTTGCGTATACTTGAGTAACTGCATATACAAAGTATGTGCAAGTATGAAAATGCTTGTTACAGCTGCACAGTGTAGAGGGAAAGCAGAAGCATAGTGGTGCCTTTTATTGTTCTTTCAATTTCAGTGATTCTAATTATAGAAGCTTACATCACCTTGGTTGATGATGATGGTTTCTCTCTCCTTCTTGGTTTTTCTTCCTCTATTACTCCCTAAGGATGGATCCTCTGTCATAGTGCATGTGTGTCCAGCTGGTAGCTGTGACAGGTTTTCCACAAAAATGGGAGTGATCAGTTAGTGGATGTATATGACAGTATGCTGAAGCACACTGTTTCTTACAAAAGAAGAGAGGAGTGTTGGTACTCTTGCCTCCCTCCCTTCATGAAGGCTGAGGAATAGGTATGCAGTTTGAAAGCAGAAGTCCTGAGGAGCACCAGTAATTAGAGTTAACTGTGTCTGATAACTGCAAAGATGCATTTCAGATGTTCAGGTTAAACATGGGGGCATAGGGGTGGAAGAGATTGTTATGATCCTTTGAAAGGGCTTGTATGTGACCTCTGACCATTGCAGTCATTTATTCATGTATTTTCCAAAAGACTTAAAGTGTTTTCACTATGTAAATCAGTACAATTTAAGTTTATATTTCAAAGACCAAACACAACTAAAACACAGAAATGAATGCTCTTATATTTTGTAAAACTATAGAATTTTTCTTTTGTTCTTTAACTTATTTGGAGTTTGACTTCTCTAAATTGTGATTATGATATTTCACTGCAGATTGGGAATAAATTATATTAATAAGTATAAATAAAATGCCTGGGTTAGTATAAATCCAGGTTTTGTTATTAGGTTTGTTTTTCATAATGCCTAGAATGTATATTCTCTTATGACTTGCCTCCATCTGTGGTAACCTTTCCCTGCCTTTCTTTACAGTGTTGTCACATATTGACATAAAAGATAGGTTTATGGTTAGTTTAGTAACCATCAGAACCTTATATTTGCCTTTCTAAACATATGATTTCAAGTATTTCAGTTTGTATTTTTGTTTAAATAATATACACAGTTAACAAATTTTAATAACTGTGACATTTATACTTTTATATAAGTATTTTGTAATGATTTGAAGCTTTGCAGAGTCAACATACATTGCTCTATTTTATAGTAGTCCAAAAGACCTTTCTAAAGCTAAATATTTCATTAATATGGATTAGCATCATGGCATTTTATATGCAGGGGAGATGTGTTTGTAAGTGGCTGTCCTGTAGTTATTCTTAGACAGTATGTGGATGAGGACATTCTCCTTTGCTGAACTTAATTCATTTGAATTGATAAGATAATGAAATGAGATTGTGATAAAATTCTAAAAGTGATCCAAGTGACAAATGGGTTATTCAACTAGTCATTTATTTTAGTTATTTGATAAATTACTATTCTCTTCAAAGGATGTTTATTTCTTTGTTCAGTAATTAAAAGGTGAAGTCATTATTTCATCAAAATGCTGGTGGATTCCCACGTTGACTCTGGAATTTGGCCTGTTTCTTTTCTTGGTATTGTTTCACAGGGATATTTTGCATGACAGGTTTACTATACAGTTCTCTGGAATCAAAGATACTATGAGATGATTGGTAGAACAAGGAAAAGGATGATGTCATCTTCATTTACAAGCCAAACTAAAGGAAAAGAGAGTTTTGTTCCTTTACTGAGTTGGTGTTTACTACAGTAGGTCTAACATATGGCACTAGTGGATTGCATTTAAAAAAAACTGTGCAGCCGTTTTTTAAAGCAGCTAAGAAGAGATGGCTGTCTCCCTTGCTCAGCTTGAGGTCCTTCTTTGTGTGTTTATTAGCATGATTTATAAAAAGGGGGGAAAGGTTTGCATTAAAATTTTGCTTCTTGATTTGCCTTTAATATATTCTGTTGGTACTATACATGAATATAATTACTGTCTGTTGTTTGAATTCTTAGTATTCTTGAATCTTGCTACTAATATTTGTGTGTAAAATACTCATCTTTTAGAAATTTATCTTTAGCGAAAGTTGTCCTCATGTACATACAAAGTACCTACTATCATTTTTCTATTTTAAAGAATGATTAAGATTAGATTTTAATCAATGTGCACTTGATACTTAATATTCCAAGATGTACATGTGTGTATATACCAAGATGTAATGGTGTACATGTGATTTATTTCCAAGAATATTAAGTATCAAGTGGAATTCCATCTCATGTATGATTGATTTAAAATAAACTGAAACAAAGAAAATGGTGCTTGAAAATCAACCTGTATAAATATTCCATGTTTTATGTTCAGAAAACTAGTCATGCTTGTTTGCATTTGTGAGATTTAATTTTATATTTAAATGCAGGTATTGTGTATTTTGGTATTGTGTCTTTTGGAATTTGGAATTTTGGCAGAAAAACTTAGTTTTTAAAAGCTTTATGAAAATCTAAATAATTACATATTTTGAAAGCATAACTTGTCTTTGTTCACAATTATACTTAGTTTAACTGAAATTCTAGATTTATAAGTAGCAGCGTAATTCAGACTGGCAGCATAATGTTGTTCAGAAAGTTACTCAGACTTTGCTGAAAGATACTGCACGAACTTATTCTTTTTGTGCCTAATGACAAGATGTTTCTTCTGCAGTCAGTGAAGTCCTTTGTTAAAATACCTGTCTCCCAGGTAACAACTCCTCTTATGTTGCACAGCCCGTTTTCCCCAAAATAAAATTGTTAGGTGAATAAAGCAAAATAATTCTATTGCTTTGATTTGTTCACCGATTGTTATTCTCATAATGTTGCTGCCTGGAGGTGCAGCTAACTATATTTTACTATTGGGAACTATGTCTTACTTTGGCCTTTAGAAGCCACCATTGCAAGCTTAGTTGGAGTATCTTCTGCCTTGTAGCAGAAGCATGAAGAACAAGGATGGGTACCAGTAGTATTGTGTTTTCAGATGGAAAAGGGTGTGGCAAAATTAAAATCTTTTTCTATAATTTCTACCAAAAAGGGGGGGCAGCAATTTTTTTTTAGTTCACACTCACTTTGGAAGCAAGTTTAATCATCTTCTTTGATTTCTTCTGAGTGAGTTTTGCTGGCTTCTTGTCTTTCTAGGAATTGAGCATTGGGCTACAGGAAAGTACCATGTTGTGTAGGTGATTCTTTCTCAAAGGAGTTGGTGCATGCTGCAACTATTGCTGTACATGTGATTTTTTTCCAGCTTTCCTTTGCAAAATGAAATTTATTTCCATTTAAATTTACTATCTACATACAAATCTTAGTATTAGTTTGTATATTTTTAATGTTAGAGTTCAGAACAGTTATTTGGTAAATAGCAAATTTTGCAAGTAGAAACCTCTTGTTAACAAATACATGTGACATTTGAGAACCTAGGCTGCCTTATCTATTTGGAATGCAATAGTATCTTAACAGAGCTTATTATTTTACCTTAGGACAATACTGCATTATATTTGAATAATAATAGGAAATATAGCTTCCCAAATATAGCTGTGTATCATTGTACAGAATTAAAAATCAAAATGGATTTTTAAAACTGTTGAGTAGAAAGGGTGCTTAAGCCAATTTTTTTTCTTAAAGAATTTAGCTTGCTGACATGTCTCATGGAAGGGAGGATTGGGGTTGTGGATATGCTGTGTGTGTGTGTGTGTGTGTGTGTGTGTGTGTGTGTGTTTTCAATAAATTGCTCTTTGGGCTACATCTGCAGATACAGTAGCCAATTGATCTAATGCAGTTTCTGGAGGCTTTCTGTACAGGTGATGTCATCCTTTTAGCTCTATTCTCCTCCCACTCTCTTTCCTTCTTATTAGATATTTCATCTTGCTGCAGAGCATAGAATCAATAGGAGCTTCTCCTTAGGGAACTGCTGTGAAACAGGCAAGGACAGTAGGAATTAAGACAGTAACATTCAGTCTTGCTTTAGCAAAAGGTATAGTGGTTTTGTACCATATTATATAAAAAATGTTTAACCAGAAAAGCCAGACTTAACAACAGTGCTGTTTTACTGATGCATTAGAACAAGAAGCAGTGCTGCAGAGCTGTAAACAGTGCATGTGAATAGAGAAAATAGTTAGAATTTTGGAGATTCTTAGGCATTCTACAGAACAAACCTGTTACAGCATATATTATCTAACTGCTGTTTGCTCTAACTGCCATCTGCTCAGCGGTTTTTTTTTTTGTTGTTGTTGTTTTTTTAAAACCTCTGGTGGTTAAGAATAAAGAAGAAAACTTTAATCTTCAGGATACAATGTTTATTTTTGATGCAGAAGAATCACTGCTGCAGTGTTTATTCTACAAAATGAAATAAGTTGAAGAAAAGGCAAAGCTGTATTACAGAGAGGAAAGATTTCACAGAATCCAGGAACACAGATTTGGTGCATGTTGCCTGATTTGCTTTGATTGATACTGTATTAACTGTTGTGCTGCCACTCTGCATGTCTATGCCAGGTGCTTGAGGCCGTATGTATATGTCTGTATATACCGAGCCAGATATGTAAACATCTTCATTTACTGTGATTTGCTTGTTAAAGTGAATGTTTTGATTTAGAACAATACTTTACTGAAAGCTCCTGATTTCAGTTTTTAAAGGGGTTTGGAGAGGCTGCCTTTATATAAACACTGTAGTGGTACGTGATTTGTAAAAAGAAACTTAGCAGAATTTTGTCACCATACTCATCACTGTGGCTCTGGTTTGAAAAGGAAACTACCCTTTCCAGCCTAGGAAATGGCTTTTCTTGTTCGCTGTTATGCCAATTGTCTTCAGCCATGGGCCTCCAAAGTAAGTAATTGTTATTTTCTTTGTGATTGATTTAATCCAGTTATCAAATTTTATTTTGAATTGTAAATGAGCTTTATTGTGCTGTTATAGTTTCTAAACTTTAAAAATAAGAGCTACAAAGTAGTCTTTATTGCCATTTTGTTTTTAAATTTAAAGAAACCTCTAAAACATTCTAATATGACCTCTAAGAAAATTTGAAAGATGCCTTTTAAACCTATAGACTTAGAATGCAGTGCATTTGAGATATACTCTCTTCAGACTGAATTTCCTTTGATAATGACTATTGCTGTGTACTTATTAGTGATCATACTCTAACTTGCCTCATTTTCTTAATTTAGTTTAATTTCTAGATTATGACATTTTTCATTAATATGCTGTCAGATAAATTGTGATTGAATTGTGCTGTTTTACAACTGAATTGTGCTGTTTTACAAAGGTTAGTTGATAATTCTTAAGCAGTGAAGTAATATGAAGAAAATACTCATGAAAATCAGTTATGTAAAAATATTTAAATAATGAGTCTAAGTATTTTCAAAATAGTAAACCATTAGCTGGAGACTATTTAAGGTCATCTATCATACTTGTCTTTTTTAAATAAACATAATAACTCACAAAAAAGCAAAGTGCTGTACAACATTCCAGGCTAGGTTGTAGGAAAATAAAACTAATTCAGCAAGTTTTATTACAGATAGTGGCTATTTATATAGTCTGTAATTTGATGCCACTCAAGTTATCTTTCCTGTCTCATGTATGTATTATAAAACAATGTTTTTTCAAAACATTTAAATTATAACATTTAATATGTTAAGATTTTTTCTGGTTCTCTTGCATACAGACAGGCACAATAGAGACACTTCTTCCTGTGGTCTGAAATCATGTCTTTGTTTCAAGGTTGTCCTGTTGATTGTGACTAAGGGAGAAATGGTATGATACCATCATGGTGTTTTTCTGTTTTATCTGGCCTAGCTCATTGCATATTTTTCTTAAAGGTAGCTTCTGGAAAGACAGTTAAATTCACTGTCGATTTGGCAAACAGGTGACTGAAATGTAAAGAGTTGAAAAGAAGCCTAGGTACACAATGTGTTTGTGCTATTACCTGGCTAAGGCATAAATGGCTTTTTTAGTGAAAATGCTACCTATATGGCCCAAGCATTGCTGATGCTTGATAGCCGCACTATACTACAAAGGTTTAAACCACTTGTAGAAAGGGAGTGAGGAAGTCTAGGTAAAAAAAAAAAACAAAAACTTTAAAGAAAATTAAGAATGAGATATAGGGATTGTTTTCTAAGGTAACCAGCAAAATAAAATAGCCTTTGGAGTTAGCCAACTTTTGATCCCAGATTTAACAAATATAGAAGAGTCAAAGAAAAATTTAACGATCAGCTTCTGAGGTTTCATGAAATGCCAGTAAACATATGAGCAAAATTATGTGATTGGTACTCTACTGTGTAAATCAAGTATTTGTAAGAGTACATATCCCTGTCCCCCTTCTCTCGTGTTACTATTGATGGAATTTTGACTCTGAATTGTAATTAAACACATAAAACTTAGAAATTTTTTATACTTCTACCTTTGGTTTTTCAGTACATTTTACTGGTTTTCTTCATATATTTTTGCCTATGCTACTAGGTACTTGCATTTTACTACTTCTCAATTCCTTAATTTTCTTGCTAAAATAAATAGTCATATTAGCATGATTCTTTTGGGGGTTGGGAAAGAATGAATCCTAAGTCCTTGTATGTTCAAAATGCCTGCCTTTATATTTACTCTTAAGATAATTGTTTAGTTGGATATAAAATAAAATAATAAATCCAAAGCCTTTTTCCTTTAGCACTTTGAAAAAGTTACTACACTGTCTTCTGGCCTCCAGTGTTGCTGATGAGAAGTCTGAGCTCATTATAATTTTTTTTCCTTTATTAAGTACATTTGTTAGTAGTTATGTTTTGTTTTGTTATTTTACTTATTTATTTATTTTTTTAAAGAAATGTGGTCCTCCAGTGTGGCCAACATGGTGAAACTCCATTTCCATTAAAAATACAAAAATAAATTAGCTGGGTGTGGTACCACACATCTGTAGTCCCAGCTACGCAGGAGGTTGAGGTGGGAAAATCGCTTGAACCTGGGATTCAGAGGTTGCAGTGAGCTGAGATTGCACCACTATACTTTAGCCTGGGTGGACAGGGCGAGACCTTGTCTCAACAAAAACAAAAAAACAAACAAACAAAAAAAAAAAAACGAGGTCCTGCTCAGTTGCCCAGGCCAGAGTGCAGTAGTGTCATCATGGCTCACTGCAGCCTTGAATGCCTGGGCTCAAGGAATCCTCCCACCTCAGCCTCCCACACAGCTGGGACCGCAGATACACAGCACCATCCTTGGCCAATTTTCTAATTTTTTTTTGTACAGACAGGGTCTCTCCATCTTGTCCAAGATGGTCTCAAATTCCTAGACTCAAGCAATCATCATGCCTTGGCATCCCAAGATGCTGGGATTACAGGCATGAGCCACTCTGTCCAGCCTTTGTTGTTTGTTTGTTTGTTTGTTTGTTTGTTTTGTTGTTGTTGTTGTTGTTTTTTAAACTTTAATGGTATGAAGTTTTGCCCTGGATTGCCTAATGTTTTGTTTCCCCTTATTGACCCTTTTAGAGTACTCTCTCAAGCTGAAAATTCTCATTTTCAGTTGTGAGAAATTCATCTTTTTGTTTGTTCGTTTTTGACAGTCTTGCTCTGTTGCCCACGCTGGAGTGCGGTGGCATGATCTTGGCTCACTGCAACCTTCCCCTCTTGGGTTTGAGCAATTCTTCTGTCTCAGCCTCCTGAGTAGCTGGGACTGCAGGTGCCTGCCACCATGCCCAACTATTTCTGTTTTTTCATTAGAGGTAGGGTTTCACCATGTTGGCCACGCTAGTCTCAAACTCCTAACCTCTAATGATCCACCGCCTCAGCCTCCCAAAGTACTGGAATTACAGGTGTGAGCTACCACATCTGGCCTCTTGTTTTTTAATTGCAACTCTTTTATTTTTTCCAGTCTCTCTAGAGAGAGATTAAATTGAATTTTTGAGGTTTCTTTCAGGAGGTTAACTTCATTTAAGTGGTTGTTAGTTGGGAGCTCACCTTCCTGATCTGTTAGAGTTGCTTGCTTGAGGTGAATGTTGACTGGGTGGAGAAAGCATTACCACTTTGGCTTCTGTTTGCTTCTTTGAGGTGCTCCTACAGTCGCTGGTCACTGGTTGATTTATCCACAGCTAAAACTGCAGGTCATTTCTTTGCCCTTAACTACTGTACCTATCCACAGTACTTGATACTGTACCTATCCTCCGCCTCCTGGGTTCTAGCGCTTCTGCTGCCTCAGCCTCCCGAGTAGCTGGGATTATAGGCATGTGCCAGCACACCCAGCTAATTGTGTATTTTTAGTAGCAACGAGGTTCCTCTATGTTGGTCAGGCTATTCTTGATCTCCCGACCTCAGGTGGTCTGCCCGCCTTGGCCTCCCAAAATGCTGGGATTACAAGTGTAAGCCACTGCACCCAGCTGATCACTTACTCCTTAACAGACTTTCTTCAGACTAAAAGTCCAAGTCTTCACCATGACCTACCAAATAGTGGGTGCTCTCTCTTCTACCTATATCCTACAATACTCCTCGTTCACTCTCACCACTCTGACTTCCTTTCTTGTTTTCAGACTTGCCAAGCATTCTTAACACTGATTTTCTCCTAAATTATAGTAATTTACTTTTAATAAGCTCACCGTTAAAAATGAATATTGATTGAAAGCTTCTTTATGGTTTCAAAAATATTAAAGTGGGAAGAATAATGTGTCTTATAATTGAAAAACTTTTTAATACTTACAAGTTACATCATTTAGAAACATCCTTCCAACTCTCATCTTTTAGTAAAAATAATGAGTTAGGAATGTTCCGTGTTTCTCCTGTGGTTTCACATACCTCAGGCATAGTGCTGTGATCTCTTGTGTGTATACCCAGGCTTCCTAAGATTAGATATAACTATTTCCTTTATGGCTTTTGAGAAATGGTAAACTCCATAAAGCAGGCTCCATACTGCTTTTTAGACCTTAGAATATATTTTTAATTTTCTCTCTCTGTCACCTGATACTTTTCTTCATATGTCACTCTCTCTACTCCTAGAATGTCTCTTATAATACTGGTGGCTTTTAATTTTGTAAGGCCTCCATCATCTTGTACTTCAACTAGTGTCTCCTGTCTCTTGTGTTTATCATTTTCTTCTATTTCACCTTCTCTGCTTCCAGAGTAATCCTAAGAGTAGGTACCCCAAGAGAAATGTTGAGTCATAAGGTACATATATTTTGTTTTAGTTTTTGGTTTTTTGAGACAGAGTTTTACTCTTGTTGCCCAGCTGGAGTGCAATGGCGTAATCTCAGCTCACTACAACCTCCGTCTCCTGGCTTCTAGTGCTTCTCCTGCCTCAGCCTCCCGAGTAGCTGGGATTACAGGCATGTGCCAGCACACCTGGCTAATTGTGTATTTTTAGTAGCGACAGAGTTTCTCCATGTTGGTCAGGCTGTTCTTGATCGCCTGACCTCAGGTAGTCCGCCCGCCTCGGCCTCCCAAAATGCTGGGATTACAGGCATGAGCCACCACACCTTGCCTATATATTTTAAATGTAACCAATCTTACATTTGCTCCCCCAAGTGGCCACTCCTCAAATTGTTGTCCAAAATGGTTACACCAGTTTATACTACCATTAGCAGTTTATGAGAATATTGTTTTCCTCCATAGCCTTTCCTGCATTTTGTATTATCAAACTTGCTATTTACCATTTTGATGGGGAGAAAATGTATTTGTTTTAGTTTTTATTTATCTGATTGCTTGCAAGGGTAACATTCTCTTCCAGCTGTTTTTTTTTTCTTCTTGCCGTTGTGACCTAAGTGGCCTTATGTTGAGATGACAGAGCCAAAACACCTGGACAGTTTGGATATCTGAGTCTCTGTATACTAAGGCAGTTGACCCAAAAGTTGCCTATACACTTCACTGGGGTAAGCCTTAATTATCTCAGGGCCTTTTATTGTTGTAACAAAATCTAACCTAAGAAATATAGGAGCTCTTGTATCACTGTCCTTCCCAGAAACCTACAGTAGCTGTATGTTGTCTGTAGGCAAATTCAAAATGCCTAGCTTGGCATTGCTAATTATATTCTACCTCTAGCCTTTTCTCAATATCTCTCTTGCCCCCCGCTTCCCGCCGTATATATATGAAGTATTCAACAGACTTTGTAACTTCATAATGTCAGTATTCAAGCTGTTAGCTAAAAAATTTTCCTGCTGCCTCCAGTAAAACTTTTAACAGTAGGTCTTATGGACATACGATCTCCAGCAGAGCGCAGAAGTTTAGATACATAAAATGGATGAAGGATACTGTGGAAAATGGGAAGTTTTGCCAGACATGGTGGGCTGGAAGGACAATGGGGTAAATGAATTGCTGATGAAAGGTCAGCTATTGAGTCCAGGGTGGATCAGTAAAAGAAAGAGAAAGAGCAGGTAAGCTGAGAGTGGAGAAAATTTAAGGAACCAAGAACTTCTCTTGGAGAAAAAGCCTTCCTTTTTGCTTCATTTGTTAGAAAAAAAAAGATAAACTATTGGGTGTTGTGAACTCCCAACTATTCCCCAATCTGGAAACAGCTTAATAGGAAAGAGTGGTGGATTTAGTCAGGCTCCCTGGGTTTCAGATCCCAGCACCCCAGTTTGCTAGCTATGTGACCCTGGGAAACCTTTATAACATCTCTAATACTAAGTTTTCGACTCTATAAATTTGGTATAATCATAGTATTACCTCGTCTTGTTGTCCGAATCTATGTGAAAGGCATGTAAAAGTGTATGTTTGGTATCAATAGTGGGTACTCAAATGCTAACTGCAGTCAGCATCATTATTATTCTCATTGTGTAAGGAGGTTGAGGGAATTCCTGTATGAAATTTTCTTCATGAAGTAGAAAGCAGATGCTCTTCTTTGCTTATAAATCTGTCTCCACTCTTTAGTATTAGACTGAGCTCCTTGAAGGCAGGGCCCATATGTTTTCATTTTTATGTTATCATCAGAGTTCCTGGCACAAAGTAGAATATAACAGAAAAAATGCTAGAGTCCTACCTGGGTTCGATTCCCAGCTCTGCTACTTAACTTGATTGTAAGATCTGGGACAAGTTGCTTAATTGTACTGCCTCAGCTTCCTCATCAGTGAAATAGAGATAATAATAACGCCTGTTTTTTAGGGTCTAGTGAGGGTAAAGATTGCTTAGTACATTGTCAGTGCTGTGAAGCCACTTGACAGACTTCTGGCTTTTGGTTCATTGTGTTACTTTTATGAATGACTTTCTTCTCCTTGGTCTTCTTACCTCTGTAGGAATTTGGAATATATACTATCTCCTACTCCTAACATCCTAACCAAACATCTCACATTTTAAAGCTATTTTCAGTGCTTGCCTTTCCAACTACTTCATTCCTAGATGAGTTTTTAAAATATCTAAATAATAGAAACTAAGTGAGAGGAAGGTCTTTTAACTGTGTCATATCCTCATCAATATTTCTGCATTATTGTAAGGAGTTATGAGATTGTAATTTTTTTTGCTGTCTTTTTGGATATACATATTAGAGCTATAAATGGCCTCTAAGCATGACTTTAACTTATCCCACAGGTTTTGATATATAGCATCTTAATTTTCTGTTTTAATATTTTCTAATTTCCAATGTGACTTCATTGATTTATGGGCCATTTCAATAGAGGATTATTTATAATTTTCCAATACATGATAGTTTTCTGTTTATCTTTTTGTTATTTATTTTTATCTTATTTGAACTGTTATTGCTGAATTTTCTCTGATTTCAATCTTTTGTAATTTGTTGAGACTTGCCTTCCTGTAAATTTTTACAAATGTTTTTATATGTACTGTAAAAGAAAATGTGTTCTGGAGTTTGGGGTTCCATTATTCTGTCTGTACTCTTTAGGTTGTTTGTTAATTATGTTCATATATTTTATATCTTTACTTGTTTTGTTTTTATGTTTTGCTTATTCAAACAAACAGATCTGTATTAAAATTTATAGCATAACTGTAGATGACACTTTTGCCTTATACATTTTTAAAATTTTGGTTTATTTTTAATTAACAAATAATTGGAGATATTTATGGGATACAGTGTGATGTTTTGATATATGTTCACATTGTGGAACAATCAAAGGTAGTTAATAATCCATCACCTTGGTCAGGCATGGTGGCTCATGCCTGTAATCCCAGCACTTCGGGAGGCTGAGGCGGTTAGATTACATGAGGTCAGGAGCTAGATACCAGCCTGACCAATGTGGTGAAACCCCTTCTGTAGTAAAAATGCAAAAATTAGCTGGCCATGGTGGTATTCATCTGTAATCCTAGCTATTCAGGAGGCTGAGGCAGAAGAATCACTCAAACCCGGGAGGCAGAGGTTGCAGTGAGCTGAGATTGCACCACTGCACTCCAGTCCAAGTAACAGAGTGAGACTTTGTCTCTAAATAAACACACACACGCACACACACACACACGCGCGCGCGCGCGCGCGCGCTCTCTCTCTCTCTCTCTCTCTCTCTCTCTCTCTCTCTCCCCCCCCTCCCCCCTACGCATCAACGCCTCCCCCCCATCTCAGATACTTAGGAAATGTCCCCTTTTGGCTCTACTAATGATTTTGCACTGAGTGTACTTTAAGCTATATCAGCTTTCTTTTGGTTGTGTTTGCATGGTGTATACTTTTCCATTCTTTGATTATTTAATATTTTCCCTTCTGTTAGCTTGGTAGTTATACATTATTTTATTACACTTTTCTTAGAAATTACAACATAATACTCTTCACCTGTCAAGTCTGCTACTATAGCTTCATGGAAAGTGCAGGGAACTTAGAGCACTTTAATAGCTTCATTTATCCTTCTCCAGACTTACATTCTGTTGTTGTAATGTATTTTATTTCTTGTATTTAATTCTTCATGGGATATTAATGTTACTATTTTATATAGTCAGCATTCATGTAGATTTACCCACACGTTTCCCATTTTCCTTGGTTTTTATTCTTTTTTGTGCCCGAAAGCATCCATCTAGAATTATTTTCCTTTTCCCAGTGGATTTTATTCATAGTAGGGCTACTAAGGAATTATTTCCTTCATTTTTCTTTATTTGAAAATTGTTTTTCCCCTTTTTTGAGGACTGTTTTTGCAAGGTATAGAATTTTAGTTATTGGAAACATCACTCAATTTTATTCTGGCTTCCAGAGTTTTTATTGAGAAGCCAACCATCAGTTTAATTTTGCTTCTACCAAAGTAATCTAACCTCTCAGTTTCTTTTCCTAGCTACTTTAAAACTTTTGGCTGGGCGTGGTGGCTCACACTTATAATCCCAGCACTTTGGGAGGCAGAGGCGGGGTGAATCACGAGATCAGGAGATCGAGACCATCCTGACCAACATGGTGAAACCCCCATCTCTACTAAAATATAAAATAATTAGCTGGGCGTGGTGGCACGTGCCTGTAGTCCCAGCTGCTCAGGAGGCTGAGGCAGGAGAATCGGTTGAACCCGGCTGGTGGAGGAGGCTGTGAGCCAAGATCGTGCCAGTGCACTACAGCCTGGGCAACCGAGCAAGACTCTCATCTAAAAAAAAAAAAAAAAAAAAAAAAAAAAACAAAACTTGGTCTTTCCCCTCTCCCCCCAACACATGTACCCTGGTTTGCATAGGTATTGTGGGGAGGCTGTTTTGGGGTTTGTTTTTTTTTTTTTTTATCTTCCTGGGAGTTTTTAAACCTCCTTAATCTGTGACCTTAGGTCTTTTGTCACTTTTGGAAAATGCTCGGCCATCGTCTTGCTTCTGTGTACTCGCTCCTCTCAGACTCTGTTTATTCAGATGTCACGTTCTCACTGTATCTCCCGTGGTTCTTACCCCTTCTCTCCCAGCTTTACCTTTTTTCCCCTCCATCCTTCGTTCTGTATATTTTTTCAGAATAGTCTTTACTTTTCAAATTCTCTTCTTAGCTCTGTCAAATCTTTTATTAAGCCTGCCTGTTGGCTTTTTAATTTCCATAATTGTATTTTTTAGTTCTAGATTTTTCATTTCATTCTTTTTCTTTCTTTGCTGAAATTGTTAGTCTTGTATTTTTCTCTCTGTGTATGGTGGATCACTAAACTGGACCAATTGTGACCAGTGAGCTTATGACCTGTGAGCTAAGAATGACTTTTACAATTTTAAGGAGTTGTTAAAAAGAAAAAAAAAAAAAAACACAAAAGCATACAATAGAGACTGTATGTGGCCTGCAAAACCTAAAATATATACTCTTCGGCCCTTAACGAAAATGTTTGCCAACCCCCAGTATATGTTAAACACAGTTATTTTAGAGACTGTGTCTGATAACCCTATTATTTGAAACTTCATTAGTTTCTGGAGTTTATTATTCCTGTACTTCTCATCAGTGTCATCCTGTCTCATTATATATGCGTGATTTCTTGGACTGAGTGGTGGATGTTGTATATGTGAAAAAAAAAAAGTTTTTTTTAGTTGAGTCCTAGGATGAGTTTCTTCCTATAGTGAGGATTGTGTTTGCTTCCTACAGTTGACTAGAAACATTAGTAATCCTGTATAACCTTATTTTAGCATCAAGCATTGAGGTGATTCTAAAATTAGCATCAGTTTATTTTTGGGTGACATTTACTCTAGAGTCTAATTTATTCTCCAGAGTTCCAATCCAAAGATGGCCCTTCCATCCTAGGCCTTGGAATTTAACCTTTGTCCCTTTAGCCAGTGGCTGTCACAGGTACTTCTTGGCCTTTAGCCTTTTCTTTAGGAATCAGAAAATATTCTTAGGAGAAAAAGTAACCTCAGGGGCCAGATATTTTGTGTATATATGTATGTATGCATTTCAGGTTTTCTGTTTATCTTAGTATTCATCTGTTATCCAACACACTATAATCAACAGGGGAAGTTTGTGATATACTTTATGTGTAATTTTTATAATTACAGTAATTCCTCTTGAGATAATATAATTCAGTCTCAGTCATTTCCTCAGAATACATTTAATTTATACTATATGTGTGTTTCTTTAATATTTTTCAGCAGTAAAGCAGTGAGAAACCGTTTTAAAAATTAAATTGATTTTTCTTAATAGCCCTTAATAGCAAGTTGCAGAGAAATCATTTAGAAAATATATAAGCATACCTTTTATGTAAAACATTTAGTACTCTGGAGTGCAATGGTTTGTTTATTGTCTTAATTGCTGTAGCTTTTATTTTGTGAGATGTCTGTTTTGTGATATGAAATATATTGTACAGCCTGCATACCTGATAAGAGTGTGACCATATTAAAGATGAGTTGGTGGAGTCATTTACTTTTTGTGTTTCTTGTGTCCTTGCACCTAGCACAGACATTCATTAAATCATTTTGATTACTAAGAAATCTTTCAGGGGCCAGCTGTAAGCTAATTCAATATTAAGTAAAGATGCTCACAAAAATTTTGGAATATTGAATGTAATCAGTTTGTTACTGGTCTTAAGTCTTGCTGCCAGTAGCTGAACTTAATTCCAAAATTTGGGTGTTTTATTCTGGTATTTGTAACCAATTTTTATTAGTGGGGGGGGGGCAGGCAGAGAGAGTGTGTGTGTGTGTGTGTGTATGTGTGTTTAAAAGATAACATTCCTACACTTTACGATGGAAGGTTCTGATGTTTTTATTTGGGAGAATTGGAGGACCAAGTTTTTCCTCTGAAATATTAGTGATGACAGTCTCTTTTGAAAACTGTTCAGTGAGCTAACTGTTGTAGGATTGCCTAATAGTTTCAGAGAGTACTATATGATTCTTATTTCAAAATATCTTTTTGCTAAAAGTGGAGAACTTGGGTTAGAAATGAGATTGCACAGTAATATACACAAAAATTTGTTGAAGTTAACGTGTCAACGCTTAAAAAAGTAAAGCTTGACATTTAGAATAACTTAAATTATTTTTTTTTCTTCAGCTTCCAGCTGATCTTACCAAGATGCATCTCACAGACAACCCTCATCCACAGGTGACTCATGTGTCTTCTAGTCAGTCTGGTTGTAGCATTGCCAGTGACTCTGGAAGCAGCAGTTTATCTGATATCTATCAGGTAATACCTTAGGAGTTTGTGTGCTGTGCATATGGTTTTTTAATTCTGCCAGATATTCTCTGCTTATGCCTTAGATGGTTAACGTATCTTTCAGAGTATGACATTCAAGCATGAGGTCTTTGGAAAAATACTGTGTCAAATTTGTAAGCCTGATTAAAGAGGTGATCTGTCTTTCGAGAATGATTAGGTATGGTTCAGCAGAGTATGAATCTGGTGTTCTCTTTCATTTATCCAGGTGAATCCATATTAATATCTAATGCTTGTTTCGGTTAAAAAATTAGTTCTTGGAATAACTGAACTTTAACTTATAAAAAGGCTGATTTTTGTTATAATTGACTATATATGTCTTCTATAGTTAGAAGTCATGAGGAAAATTAGAGCTTTTCTACTATGAAGCCTCTATTGTAGTGTAGCATGAAATAAATAGCAAATTAGAATATTTATTTACTTTTCCATTGTCAAAAACCCGAAAGGAACAATTTCAAATCTACTTAGTGATCCTTGTAATAGTGGGTAGAAGGTTCTAGGAAGACCCATAAGCTGAGAGAAACCTCACATGATCCTGCTGAGATTGAACCCAAGTTAGGTTCAAGCCAGAGCAGTAAGTATTTGAGGATCCAGTTAGTGTATTTATTATTTTAACATTATGAATGAGTTATCTTGCATTTGTTTTTCATACTAAGTAATCAAAAACCAGAATTTAAAGTTACGGCACATCTCAATTCGCTCTAGCCATGTTTTAGGTGCCTAATAACCACATGTGGCTAGTGGCTACCATATACTAAGATTTGTAGAAATAGTATCATTGTTGTCTGAGGAAAGCATTTTAGACTGGTTCTACAGAGTTACCCAGATTGAGATATTTTAGGAAAATCAGCCTTATTCTATTAAGGGAAGTTTGTAGGCAGATGCAAGATGGAACGAAGACAACACCCATGTTTTTGGTTTATATATGGCTTTTTTCAACAAAGGTCATTGCTGTGGCCATTTATATCTCCCTTTTTGCTTTTATAGTATACAGAACAAGGAATTTTTCCCTGTTCTCCATTTTACAGTAGATGAAACAAAGAATTGAGAGAGAGATTAAACAAGTTAAAAGCAATACAATGGCTCTGGGACCACTTAGTGGTTGTGTTCCTGTTGGGCTTCATGCATTCTGCCCCTTCTCAAAAGAAGTATCTTGTGAAAAAAGAATTACACACCTAAAAATCAAAGTAGAGCTGTGGCTTCTCTAGACTCGTGTTTTTCCAGAAGAAAACCCTGAGGAGGATTGACCCTGGATCAGTGAAGTTCAGGGATGTGGGTATAGATTTCTCTCAGGATATATGAGAATATCTGGACCTTAGAGGTTTGGTGTTGAAAAACCATAGGAACCTGGTAACACTGGGATATCCACATCAGTAAGTAAAGATAGTACACAGATTAAGATTCCAGGTCACTTGGAAAGACCAATGCTTTATTGTGAACTAAAGATGGGCTGTAGACAGTTGGTCCCTACATCTTTGCAAAGATGCTACAGGAGCTACTGTAGCATTGCACTTGTATTAGCACCCACAGGTTACTCACCTTTTAGCTGGACAACCTGAGGATGGGACTGGAGTACACATACTGGTGTTGGTTGGAGGTATTCTATTGCAGGACCATGGCATAGCCTATATGTAGAATAGTTCCATCATCTCAGAAAGTGCCCATATGACCCTTGGCTGTCAAGTCCCTTCTCCTGACCCTATCCTGTGCCCTGGCAACCAGCAATCTCTTTTTTGCCCTTACAGTTTTGCCTTTTCCAGAAGGTCATATAAATGGAATTATATAGTTTAAAAAAATATGATGCAGTGAAGCTTATAAACTAACCAATAAAAGTGCTAATGAATTTAGAGAGTAAACAGATAAAAGGAACAAAGTTATTAAAACTCTAGAACCAAAATAGGAACTTAGAAATTTAAAGGAGAAAATTGTAATAATGTTAACATCGAATATATAAAACCTAAGATAAAATTTAAGAGTGGTCAAAGAAGATAAAAGATTTTCAAACTCTGACTTAACAGTTAACTTTTAGGACAATAGCCCAAACATAGAAATAGCATAAACTATTAAATAGCAAAACAAAAGTAAGTCCATAAAGATAAACCGTTGGGAACCAGACGAACCCTATTCGTGGGTGCCCTGTGTCTGGCAGTGACAAGGGAGTGAGAAAAGAAATAGGGACAAAGACACAAGAATAGAATTTTACAGCATAGGTCCAGGGGTCCAGTGCACTCCAGTGGGGTGATCCGAGTTAGCATTGAGCTCTGGGCTTCTTGCGCTTTTATTGGGTGCATTATCTTTTGCAGGCTGTGGGGAGGGAGGTTGAAGAAGAAGATAGCCGGAGGAAGAGCATGTGTCTGCAGCATTCAGTAGCAACATGGTTCTCCTAAGAAATACCAACTAAGGAGACTGAGATTTTACCACCCATTGTGTATCCAGTTGTTTTGGCGAGAGAGGTGCAGCGGATAAGGCGCCATCATACAGTGCATCAAGGGGCTTTTATCTCCAGAGCATTGTGGACATAGAGCAATCAGAATTGCTCCATATTCTGAGAACATAGGCGGACCCTATGGTGTTCAGTGATCTCTGCCCTGTATAGGCCTTCTGGCCTTACCGGCTCCCATCTGCAAAGACCCTCCCAAGTCTTGTGAGCAGAGGTTGCATTACTTGTCAGTCTTTTGCATAAGCTCCCTTTAGGAGATCTTCACACAAACTCTGTGGTGGGAAGAGCTGTGGGACCAAAGCAGTTTTTTCTGCACTGTAACCACACTGCAGTATTCTGTAGTTATAAGGCGCTTTCCGATGGACTTTACCATAGACCTCCTGTTTCCACTTGATCTCTGCTTTTATTTTACTGCACTATAGTTTGGATATGATCCGTGACACAAATCTCAGTGTATAAAAAGCAAAGCAAGCTTCTGATCATTTAACTGTAAGTAACACACGTCTGCCCCTGGCCATCTCTTCCCACAATAAACACAAAAGGAAAAAATCAAAATCATAAAAACAAACACCAACATACATACATACATATATATGGTTTTTTTTGTTTTTTGTTTTTTGTGGTTTTTTTTGAGACAGAGTCTCGCTCTGTCACCAGGCTGGAGTGCAGTGGTGCAATCTCAGCTCACTGCAACATCCCCCTCTCGGGTTCAAGCAATTCTTCTGCCTCAGCCTCCTGAGTAGCTGGGACTACAGGCACGCACCACCACGCCCAGCTAATTTTTGTATTTTTAGTAGAGACGGGGTTTCACCATATTGGCCAAGGTGGTCTCAATCTCTTGACCTCGTTATCCACCCACCTCGGCCTCCCAAAGTGCTGGGATTACAGGCATGAGCCACTGCACCCGGCCAGTACTTATATATTTTTGTATATCATGTGCATAAAATCTTTTTTATTTTTTTTGAGTTGGAGCCTCGCTGTTTCCCAGGCTGGAGTGCAACAGTGCGATCTCGGCTCACTGCAACCTCTGCCTCCTGAGTTCAAGCGATTCTCCTGCCTCAGCCTCCCAAGTAGCTGGGATTAACAAGCATGTACCACCACGCCTGGCTAATTTTGTATTTTTAGTAGACACAGGGTTTCTCCATATTGGCCGGGCTGGTCTTGAACTCTGACCTCAGGTGATCTGCCCACATCAGCCTCCCAAAATGCTTTTTGGGATTACAGGCGTGAGCCACCGAGCCCAGCCTAAAATCTTACATATCATATCTATGAGATAAGTATGCAGGTATATTTAACATTTTATTATTTATATTTATATAAATAAGTATATATGCCCACATACTTATACATTTTATACTTGTAGATACAGAATGTAAATTCGAGTTCAAGAGCCCTAGTTAGTAACAGTGTTTTTCTACTGGTGGTAGGTTTGTGGGTAGTTTTTATTCTGTTTCTTAAATGAACAGTATTATTTGTATATTTAACAAATCTGAGGAAGTAAATAGATTGTATTTAAACAGTTTGGAAAATATTTAAAGGCAAGTAAAAAGAATAAACACAGAATTATAATAGGTTTATAAAATATACCCTCCCAAATACTAGATTTCTAGACCTATAGTTTTTTTTAATCCATGGAAAGATAAATAAACACCCAACTAACTAAATTGTGTGTGTGTGCATGTGTGTGTGTGTATGTACACACATATGCACATGTTTCTAATCACATCTTCAGGAATAAAACAAGGAAAAGAAATATCAGTACTGGACCCTGGGTCTTTCCCTTCACCTTAGGCTACCTTTAGATTCTGTGTTGGAGCTATGAATATACCTCTTAGTTACAGGTGTATATTGCCAATGTATACATCTTGGCCAGGAATAGCTGAAATGATTTGTCTAGTTATTTGAATTTTAGCATATGAGATATTTTTAAAGTGAATGCCCTGTCTTTAAAACCGTAAGCAAAGCCTTGTGATACAAGTATTTTTAATTTGGAGAGTTGAGGAGATCAGAAAGATAGCCTAATAGCAATTTTGTGTGTGTGTGTGTTTCTCCTTTTCTTCTTAGAGAAATTTAGAAACTTTTCAAGTAAAATCCAGCTTTTTTTTATGGGACAGAAGACTATAGATTAATTTGGACATTTTTTTCTAATGTGGAGTCTTCTTGTTGAGAAAAATGAATGTCTCCCTAATTTTCAAAAATAATTTCAAATTTTATTTTAGATTCAGGGGGTACATGTACAGATTTGTAACATAGGTATATTGTGTGATGCTGAGGTTTGGGGTTTGAATGATCCAGTCACCCGGGTTGGTAGTTTTTCAGCCCTCACCCCTCTCTTTCTGCTCTAATAGACCCCAGTGTCTCTTGCTCCCATCTTCATGTCCATATGTACCCGATTGTTAGTGCCCCATTATAAATAAGAACATGCGGGATTTGGTTTTCCTGATAGCAGTTCTTAACAGGAAAACTATTTATACTGTTCTGTATGGCCAAATGTGTGGCTACACGTCTATGCATTCCTTTCTTGAGAATTTTCATGTCTTCTGGTCTAAAAAGCCCTCGACTCTTAAAGAAACTTCAAAATACAGTATTTACCACAGTGTGGGGGGAAAAAGCAAATTAATGGTTCCAGTGTAAATGTGTTTCTAATCAGTATAGATTAAAATTTTAAAGTATACATTAAGGTATCATAATGTTCTTAGAATATTTAACGCATCTTCAAAGAGTACTCAAGAGTATAAGGAGTACTTCTTTCTAGATTCCTTTTTCTATTTATTTCAGTCTCTTCCATGAGCTGGAAAACTGAAATACTGACTCTTGAACAAAAGCACTTGTCTGTTCATTAACTCATTCTTAAACAACTCAAGGCACACATTTATCTTCCACCTATCTTTTCAGTTTCTACATAAGGAGTAAGTGTTTTCTTAAAAATCCCAGGGGTTCAGTTACCACCTCTATGGTAACATGATTTCCTAATGCACAGCTCTGAGTGCCAATCTCTTCAGAACCCTGGTGCTACATTTTCACCAGTATGTTCTTTTGTCATCCCTAGTCACCACATGTTCTCTTCCACCTTTCTTTAATATTTCTGTAAAGAATATCATCTGAGGTTGAGGTGGATCACTTGAGGTCAGGAGTTTGAGACCAGTCTAGCCAACATGGTGAAAACCCCATCTCTACTAAAAATACAGAAAAAAATTGGCCACGAGCGGTGGCGCATGCACCAGGTATTCAGGAGGCTGAGGCAAGAGAATCGCTCAAAACCAGGAGGCAGAGGTTGCAGTGAACCGAGATCACTCCACTGCATTCCAGCCTGGGCAACAGAGAGAGACTCCATCTAAGGGGAAAAAAAAAAGGAATATCATCTAAGTCCTAGTCAGAATTCAAAATCTGTTACCATTTTTAAACTCCCACTTGAAATAAATTGCTCTGACTTTAATTACTCCTGTATTTAAAAGGCTTTAATGCCTCATTGTTATCTAATTTACACTGCTCGTTTTAAATTCCAAGCTTTTTACTTTTAACTACAATGTGGTTTTATATTTTACTGTTCCCCCACTTACACATTCTAGATTCTGCCTCATGACATATGTATGTTATTCCCTGAACATGTCTGCCTTTTCCTTGCCTTGTGTTCTAATCATGCTCTTCTACTGTAGCTTCATGTAGGTAACATTTTCATATTGTCTCCCATGTTTTTCCAACAAGAAGAGATGTCTCTTTCCTTGGAATCCCGCAGTAGGTTTTCTCTCAGACATGTCACTTTTTATCTCTGCTTTTTTTTGGTGGTTCCTTGTAAACTTAACATTTTTGATCATCATAGTAAATTTATGGAGTGCAGAGTTGATTTATATCCCATATTGAGTCAGGCATAGTGTTGGCACTTAGGAAGTAATCTAGTAAAATTTTTTTGTGTTGAATTATACTTGAAAGTAGAAACCAATATTGGCTCCCAGGAAAATGCAGATCTCTGCTAACTAAAACTTGATTATCCAAAGCAAAGGACACTTGACTTTGCCTGTCTGCCCTGTTGTAGAGGTTATGAAATGGGTCAGCCTGGACTGCATAAGTAAAAGATTAACTTCATAGCATTCTGACCAAGAAGACCTAAGGACTAAATGGTCCGTGAAAAAGGTTAAATGAAATACTAAAATGGGAATACAGAAAAGAGAGGACTGAAAGTCTAAGGTTCTGGCTTAATACTTGCCCTAAATTTGAAAATGCGGGATTTTTTGTAAGTTTGTGTAACTCTTACTTCTGCTCTATAGTTCTCTTCATTGTAGCTTCATGTTTATCTAGATGCAAACAGGAAAAGGATATCCTCTGGTGGTTTATTTGGGGAAGGCCAAGTCATCAGAAAATCGCCTCAGACTGTCTGCCTCTCCAAATTATATTTATACATATACACAGAGACACATTCATTTGTCAGGAAAAGAAAAACACAAGAAGTTTCATAGTGTCTTAGTCCTATCACATATATATATGTGTATGTGTGTGTGTGTGTGTGTGTGTGTGTGTGTGTGTGTGTGTGTGTATTTATTTCCTGGGCTTAACTCATTTATCATAATCTTTCTAAGGGTCTAATATATCCCAGGTGCTAAGATAAATTAGTTGAAATGCCAGGGATCAGTCTTCTGTGTACCCTACCATGAATATGGAGTGTCTTTTGACCCACATATTTTATCCCCACTCTTGATATTATGATATGAGTCTCTAAGGCTTTATTAAATGTTTTTTGGCATTTTTCTCCGTCTAGTTCAGTTGGCATAGTTTTTATTGCCCTTTCTTTAAATTTATCTTCTTACAGTTTACACCGCCTTATGGATATTTTCCGGTTTTCTTCTAAATTCTTTAACTTACTTATAATAAATGTGGAATGTTCTTGCCTTTTACTTTCATTTTCTCTATTATTATTATTGAAGCTCTTTATAGTGACTTGTTTCCTGGTTATAGATCACATTTCCCTGCTTCACATATGTAGTAAGTTTTTATTGTATTCTGAACATTATGGATATTACATTAAAAAAATTCTTATCTAATTATTATAGAATTAAACTGGGAACTGCATTTTCAGAAGTATCATGCAGTGACTTCTTGTCCTGTGGTCATAATCATATCTACCTTTATCTTAAGAACCTGGCTTTCCTTTGTTTAATCAAGGAATTAGTCTTTATATATTTTTTATTTTTTTAATTTTAAGGTAAAAAAATTCTTTTAAATTTCCTAGCATGTTTTTTACCAATCTTATTTTTTATTCTTAATTGCTATTTTATCAGCTTATGCTCTTGTATACTGTTAATATTTTAGTAGTTTAGTGTATCTTCTTAACTAATTTTATTTTTATACTATGTAAAAAGTACAGGTATAAGAAAGGCAGTTATGGTTTTTTGGGGGATTTTTGTTTTGATTTTTGAGACAGGTTCTCACTTTGTCACCCAGGCTGGAGTGCAGCAGCAAGATCTCTGCCCACTGCAGTCTTCGCCTCCAAGGCTCAAGCAATCCTCCCACTTCAGTCTCATGAGTAGTTGGGACTGCAGGCATGTGCTACCACACTGGGCTAATTTTTGTATTTTTTGTAGAGACAGGGTTTTCTCCATGTTGCCCAGGCAAGTGTCAAACTCCTAAGCTCAAGCCATCTGCCTCAGCCTCCCAAAGTGCTGAGATTACAGTCAGGAGCCACTGTGCCTGGCCTACAAAGGCAGTTGAAAGGGTAGATTATATTCTTTCCTTTGCAGTTGGTCTTAAAAGATTCCTTAAAAAGTTCTTTTAGTAGCCTTCTCTCAGTCCCAACCTATGAATTCCATTCTTCCTAAAGAACTGTCTTCTTTAATGTCTTTGCTTTTCATGCAGATGATAATTAGCCTTACTTACTGTCCCTATAACTAAATTGTATCTTGCCTTTTTATGTTTTGAGCCATCTGTCTTTTTATCAGACATAATCTGAAATGTGGTAATGAGACTAGGTTGAAATAATCTGGGTCAGGGGATTAAAACCTTATTTAAGATTGGTTTAAAAACCTGAATTTTTAATGCAGATTACACTTAAAAATTAATAAAATAAAAAAGGGATGTACCAGGAGTGAGCTCTTCTACGTATTGAGAAATTGTATAGAAAATATTGCTTTAGGTTTTTCCCCCCCGCTAGTTTCTTAGATTAAATCAGTGTATGTAAATAAGGTTTTTGAGCAAGTCTTTTTAGCATGTATACATATTTAAATTTAAAACTACTTGTCTTTGAAAAGGGATTATAAACTGCACACAAGTTTGTGGTTCCATATATTATTAAAAAATATACTTCAGGCAGGATACAGTGGCTCACACCTGTAATCCCAGCACTTTGGGAGTTTGAGGCAGGTGGATCACCTGAGGTCAGGAGTTTGAGACCAGACTGGCCAACACAGGGAAACCCTGTCTCTACTAAAAATACCAAAAATTAGCCAGGGGTGGTTGTGGGCACCTGTAATCCCAGCTACTCAGGAAACTGAGAGAGGAGAATCAAACCTTGAAGATGAAAGTTGCAGTAAGCCGAGATTGTGTCATTGCACTCCAGCCTAGGTAACAAGAGCAAAACTTCGTCTTAATAATATATATATAATACACACACACACACACACACACACACACACACACACACACACACACACACACATATACACACACACACACACACACATACACACACACACTCCATTTAAACCCTAAAATTTCATAGCCAGAAAACAGCTCAGAGCATACTAGTCAGTCATGAGATAGAATTGCCCCATGTGACTGTCTTAGTCCATTCAGGCTGCTATAACAAAATACTGTATAGACTGGGGGATAGCTTACATACAACAGAAATTTATTTCTCGCTATTCTTGAGGCTGGAAAGTTAAAGATCAAGGTACCAGCAGCAGATTTGGTGTCTGGAAAAGGACCTCTTTCTGATTGATAGAGGTACCTTCTAACTGTAGCTTCACAGGATAGAAAGGGCGAATGAACTCCCTCAGGCTTCTTTTACACTAATCCCATTCATGTAACATCACCTTAGGAGTTAGGATTCCAACATAAGAACTTTGAGGAGATGCAAACATTCAGACAATCTCAGACCCTTAAAAACCAGCTTCTCTAATTTAAAGATCACAATCTGAGTATTTAGTTTGGATTGTTAAATGACTATCAGTTAAAGCTGTGCAGAAATCCAAAGGAAGTATAAGACATGGTCTTAGGAAACAGATCCAGACTGTTGTAGGTATCAGAGGCTTAACTTGAATTAACGAAAGCCAAGAGGCCAGTGCCTGTGGTCCTAGCTTCTAGGAGGCTGAGGCTGCAGTGAACTGTGATTATATCACTGATGATCACATGGCTTGGGTGACAGAGTGAAACCCTGTCTTTAAAAAAAAAAGAAAAAGAAAAAATGTAAAGCCATTGACCACCAGACAAAGCAGGGGCAACTCTAGCCTCAGGGTACCTGGATCCTTGCAGGTGTGTCTGCCTCTGTTTGTCTCTGGTCTTTCGGCACCTTATGGCTTGCTTATTTTTCCTTGCCTGCTTTTCCTTGCCTGCTTTCTTTGTGATACTTTCTGTCACAGTGCTCTTTCTTTCTCTGTCCTGCATGCTCTGTTTCTGTTGTTTTGTTGCTCTGAGTCTTTGTTTGCCTCTCTTGTTCAGTGTCGTCCTCCCCATTCCCACCCCCCATTTCCCTGCCTATTGGTTTCATTTTCTCCTTTCATAGAAAGGCATTTCCATGTGGCTATAGGCTGTCTACTTTCAGATTATTCCAATTTAGCAACTGCAAACAAGTTTGTGGTTCCATATATTATTCAAAAATATTCAGGCTGGTTACAAAGGATGCTCTGCTTCCAGATCTAATTGTGTACAGAAATCTAGAGAAAAGCTCTTTCTAACTTAGTTTACATAGCTAGGGAGCAGGGCACTGTTTCCCACTGGAATCTCTGGGGTTAAGATGGAGAGGAATAGTAGTCCTCAAAAGAAGGAAGATCGACCGGGCATAGTGGCTCACCCTGTAATCCCAGCATTTTGAGAGGCCAAGGTGGGTGGATCACATGAGTCCAGGAGTTCAAGACCAGCCTGGGCAACATAAGGGGACCTCCTTCTCCCAGGCTCTACGAAAATTTAAAAATTAGCTGGGTATGGTGGCACATACCTGTGGTTCCAGCTACTCAGAGTGCTCAGGAGAAAGGATTGCTTGAGTCCAGGAGGACGAGGCTGCAGTGAGCCAAGATCTGCAGTGCACACCACTGCATTCCAGTCTGGGTAACAGTGCAAGAACCTGTCACAAAAAAAAAAAAAAAAGACGATTATCTTGGCAGAGAAAACAGTAAATGTTCAAAACAGGAGATACTTAATGAAGATTCTGTAGTCTTCACTAATGCTCATATTTAAGTGCTTTTTATTTATGGAATTCTTGAATGTCCACTCATTTTTTCTATAATGCCTTAGTGTTCATGCTTTTTCATTAACAATATGAATCAAGTATAATATTTAGAAATACATATATATGTGTGTATATATATGTATTTTTGATACGGAGTCTTTCTCTGTCGCCCAGGCTGGAGTGCAATGGGACAATCTTGGCTCACTGCAACCTCTGCCTCCCAGGTTCAAGCGATTCCCTGTCTCAGCCTCCCCAATAGCTGGGATTACAGGTTCCTGCCATCACTCCTGGCTAATTTTTGTATTTTTAGTAGAGACAGGGTTTCAACTATCTTGGCCAGGCTGGTCTTGAACTCCTGACCTCATGATCTACTTGCCTCAGCCTCCCAAAGTGCTAGGATTACAGGCATGAGCCACCGCGCCTGGCCAGAAATATTTTTTTAGAATCTACTTAGGACAATTTTATCTTCTAAAAAACATTTTCATTATTTTCTGTGAATTACTTTTTAATTTATGGTTTTTAAAATTTTTATAATTTCTTTACAAATATATGACACTAACATGTTTTCAAATTATGGTTGTAAGTTTGAGGTCATTTTATAGATTGATTCAGAAATCACAGCTCTTTGCACACTTTTAGATCCAACAGTAAAATACTGTGAAATGAAGAGTATTTGTTCAGTCCTTTACAGTGGGTCTATTTTAGAGTATTTTAGTACTATTCTTTACCTTACTTTAAACTTCTGTTCTTAATTTATATGATTACCTACTCTACTAAGCCTAAGTCTCTGTGATGAAAGAATAGTATCTTCTTCACAGTACCCAGCATAGACTAATAGGTACTAATAAGGTGATTGTTGATAAACTTTTTCTTTCCGGTACTTCATGTTTTAATAAACTCTGTAGTAAACTTTTATGAAATACAAGTGTTTGGTGGAAAACAGATATTAATACATTTAGTGAAGTTTGAGTCTCCTGACCATTTTATATTTGTTGACTCTGAGTTATCACCTAGTTGTCACACTGTGGAAAGACGAGCCTGTAAATTTTGGGCATAAAGAAACCTTTTATAAATAAGTATAATTTTGTTGTGTTCTTGATGCAGCATATAGCGTTGCCTAAGTCTTTTTAATATTTTGTAGGGAGGGGTAGTTTTGATTAATTCAGACTATGACTTATAATATTTTTAACATGAAACGATAAGTGATCAAGATTTCTTTTCGTAGGCTACGGAGAGTGAGGTGGGAGATGTAGATTTGACACGTCTTCCAGAAGGACCTGTTGATTCTGAGGATGACGAAGAGGAAGATGAAGAGATTGACAGAACAGATCCATTGCAGGGACGAGATCTTGTTCGAGAATGTCTTGAAAAAGAGCCTGCAGACAAAACTGATGATGACATTGGTAAGAAATACTGTGTTCACCATAAGAATTTGTAATTTAGTTTATATGGTTACCTATTGCTGCATGACAGATTATTCTAAAACTTAATAAATGTATGTTGTTTTCAACCATTATCTTATAGTTTTTGTGAGTCAGAAATTTAGGAGTACCTTAGCTGGGTGATTCTGGCTTGTAATCAGAATTGACAGAGGGCTGCAGCCATTCAGGTCTTCCCTGAGCTGAGCTGTAGAATCTGTGTCCAAGATGACTATTTACATGGCTTTGGTGCATGATGACCTTAAGTTTCTCTTCATGTGGGCCTCTCATTGACTGCTTAATTGTCCTTACAACATGGCAGTTGGCTTCCCCCTAAGTAAGTTATCCAAGGGAGAATAAGGCAAATGCCACAGTGTTTTTTATGATCTGTATTCAAGAGTAACACATCATTACTTCTGCTAAATTCTGTTAGACCAAGTAACTCTAATACAATGTGGAATGGGGCCGCACAAGGACATGACTATCAGGAGGCAGCAGTCACTGGGAGCCATCTTTGAAGTTGGCTGCCACAATATATAAAACAAACGCTTTGATTTCATTAGACTGATTTTTTCCCCTCGTGTCTGTAAGACATTTAAAGCACAAGCACAGTACAGTGTTCAGTGTCTGTGAATTTGCTTTTTGAAAAACTTGCAGATTTTTGTGAATTCATATTTTTATTTCCCTAGCTTAAATATATGTATGTGTTGTGTGTACGCTTAAAACATAAATTTTTCTTTATGTAATTTTTTACAAAATTAGTTACTGTAGTTGGGAAGTTGAATGATACTAAAGATGTTAATGTTATCTTTAAGGAGCAAAGATCACTTAGTGTCAAATATATATTGTCATGATTTAATTAAGATTTTTATCTTAGATTGCATTTTTATCATAGCTATCATTCCAATTAAAAGAGGCTGATACTAATAAAAATTGTTTATGTGAGTAAAGATCGAAGTATTTGAACATTCCTTGCCATTCTGAAGATATAGTAAATAACTTGCGTTGTGGATTCATGTTGTGAACATCACCTGGACAGAAATTGAAAGTGCACTTTTACCGATACAGAATTGTATACTATACTGTTTTCATAAAACTAAAAAAATTAAGATATAGTTAATTCCTGTTTTCTATGGATATATAGCACCTTGTAGTTAATCTCTTTGCTGGCTGCTTATATGTGTTTCTTCCTTATATTTATATCTTCCTTACACATATATCCATACCAGGGAATGGTCTAAGGCACTCATAAACATTTGTTGGTTAAAGAGAGTTACCTAGTTAATTACACACATTTTCAGCTAGAATTCACATTTATTATCCCTGTTTTAATTACTTTTTGACATTTATTAATGGCATTTTAAAATACTTTTGCTTAATAAGAATTAGACAAAAGACTTTTCACCAATCTATTAGATCAAAGGCCATCACTAAACCCATGGAGTGGCTAGGAATATTAGATATATTCTCTACTTTCATCTGAACCTGCATAGTTTCCTGGTTCTCTCTGGAGATTGGGAATTCTGGTATTTTCCAGTATGCCCGTATTTATATGTGAGTCTGAATATATGTATAAATCAAAAAATTGATTTTAAAAATCAGTAATCAAATAGTACCTTAGTTTCTCTACTTTAGCAATATAAATTTATAAGTTGATTGGGAAATTGGGTATTGAATTCTAGATTTCATTCTGTTTTTTAAGTACAGTCCTCAATGGTCTTTATACCAGAATTCCCATTTTCTTACAGAACAATTACTGGAGTTTATGCACCAGCTCCCTGCTTTTGCAAACATGACCATGTCTGTAAGGAGAGAACTCTGCTCGGTGATGATTTTTGAAGTGGTAGAACAGGCTGGAGCTGTTATTCTTGAAGATGGGCAAGAGGTAGGTCAGCAAATAAATCATACACATTTCTTATGGATACTAACTTATAAAATAATTTAATTTCTGTAAACTTGTCCTTATTTTTGGGTCCTGATTTTTTAATTTACTCACAGTAGATTTTGCACAGAGTTGATGCTCCATAAATAATATTCAGTGAACCAAATGTTTTTACTTCTCAAATTAGGTTGTAATTTAAATAGATTTAAAGGATTCTTAAACATTTTTCTATTTATATAATTAAATCATTATTGTTTAAAATGTTTATCAAGAATTCTTCTCATTCCTTGTCTCTATTATACACTTAAAAGGAAAAGAATGAGGAAAGTGTATTGGTATTAGTGCATCCTAGGGAACTGCTAACAGTTGAAGCATATAGGTGACAATTCTGTATTTAAAAATGCTCAGATGACAGCTTGTGGATGGGTGGAAGAAAGATGCAAAGGGATTGAAAGGTATTATTGCCATCAGGAAGTGCTTCATTATTTTTCTTATCAAATGGATAAAAATGCTGAGATTTCGGTAAATGAATATTGTCTTCTAGTGGGAATGTAAATTGGTATAGTATTTTCAGAAAATTATTGAAAAATTCTTAACATAACCTGTTATTCCACTTCTGAGTGTCTAACGTGAGGACATATGTAAAACTCAAGAGTGATTTCAAAAGTTGTTCATTGCAGCACATTTATAATATAAATTACATATTTATATACTTATATAATCTGTTATGTAATTACATAATTTTATATTATAACATATAAGTAAAAATTGCACATAACCAAAACATCCAGTGATAAGCAATAGTTAAGTAAATTATTATATAGCTGTTGAATATAGTATAAAGGTATTCAGTTATTTTTTAAGTTATTTGATACAGTTTCTTTGAGGATAGGATCCCTGTCTCTAGGCTCTGTTTACATGTTTTCTCCCATATCCTAGAAGACATCTGTCATATAGGATGGGCTCCCCCAAAAAGTTTGATGAACAAATGAATGTAGTATTAATTTTTTTAAGCAGTGTATTCTAAATATTTCAATAATATAAAATAAATACAGAAGAGAGAAAAAAAGCTTTAAACAACTGTATACAGTGGAATTTTAAGTAACTATTATTTTCTAGAAGTTTTTGCATTCTCTTAATTTTCCACAGTTGTATCAGCAAAATTGTTGTATGCCTACTTTGTGCCAGGTACTATTCTAGATACGGGGATATAGGGGTGAAAAAAACAGATACACTCCCTGTCCTCCAGTAGCTTATATAATCTACAAGTTGTGTAGTGAGTGTATTTTATTTTTAAAATAATAAAGGTATACTTTTGGGAAGAAAAAAAAAAAAAAAAAAACCTTATTGCTGTTGATTATCCTTCAGAACCAACCATCTTGATTTCCCTTAAATCACATTAAAACTATTGAAGGTTCAGGTTTATAAGAGGGTTTGATATTAAAGGAGAATAAGTGGTCTTTCATTGATAGATAGCATACCTTTATAATACATCATCTTTGGGCTGGGTGCAGTGGCTCATGCCCGTAGTCCCAATGCTTCTAAAGTCCTAGGTGGAAGGATCACCAGGAATTCAAGACCACCTTGGGAACATAGCAAGACCCTGTCTCTATCAAAAAATAAATTGGCCAAGCATGGTGGCGCACACCTGTAGTCCCAGCTACTTGGAAGGCTGAGGCAGGAGGATCACTTGAGTCCAAGAGTTTGAAGCTACAGTAAGCTATGATCATACCACTGCACTCCAGCCTGAGCAACAGAGCAAGACTCCATCTCTAAAATAAATAAATAAATTCATAAAGCATTAAATATTTCTGCATAAATGAAGGCATTATTTTCTTAACATTGTGAATATTTTGTCAGATATGCCTTAAAATTTAGGCTTTTACTAGTCTTTCTGAAATAATCATTAGCTAGCTATTTTTTCTTCTTAAAGGTATGTTTTTTTAGTCAGGGACTATTGTAAGCACAGTGTATGTATTAACTCATTTAATTAACATAATAGTTCTATGATAGTTACTTTCCTTACAATCATTGGAGCAGCAGAGAAACTGAGGCCCAGAAAGGTTAAATAATTTACCCAAAGTCATTTACGTAGTTAGTGGCATTGTATGGATTAACATTCCAAGAGTTTGTGCTCTTGAACATTACACTATGTTGTCTAGAGAATCTGGTCAATTATGACAGTACTCGTTTGGTGACTAAAAGAAGAAAGAGCAAAATAAGCTTTAGTAGCTTGCATGCGCTCAAAGCATAGGGTGTTACAGAGTATTTAGTAATACAACCAGATCCTCCTTTTTCCTTTTTAAATTATACATGTTATGTATGTTGACAGATTCTTTTTCAAAGTTAACATATAACTACCTTTTTTTAAAGATTCATAAAACCTTTGTTTTTCTCTATAGCTTGACTCATGGTATGTTATTTTAAACGGCACTGTAGAAATCAGTCATCCAGATGGAAAAGTTGAAAATTTGTTTATGGGAAATAGTTTTGGAATTACTCCCACTCTAGATAAGCAGTACATGCATGGAATTATCAGGACTAAAGTAGATGATTGTCAGGTAAGACTATCTCTTTGGTCAAGTCCTCTTGCTTGCCTGTTGATTTAAAGTAGCTGAGCCTGTTTTGTCTTCCTTAAAATAAAATACCTTTATTTAAGAATTAAGAGTTTCAATAGCTCACAGTTGATAAAGGAAACTAGATTTTGTATCTGCCTCAGATATTTGTGGGCTGTTTATAAAACTATAAATTTTCAAAAGAGACTATACCAAATAAATGCTGGTGTGTTAAATTTCTATTTGATATTAGCCAGCTCAGAGTCCTTTTTAAAAAAAATAATAAAGGAAAGAAATAGGAACTTCTGAGTTTGTTTCTAACTTACTCCTGCTTCATGTTTTCTTTACATAGTGTCAGTTTTGAGAGAAGTAGAAGTTCACTTCTCCTTTTAAGGAGCAAAATTCAAACAGATTAGACTTCTTTAGTCTCTTCGTATGTGAATTGTTTCACCTTCATTTTTGTTAAAGATTAAAGGAATTAAGTGAAAAGAAATTCATGCTCCTAGATTTCTTACCTTTGTACTCTGCCTTGGTACATAGCGATATATTTATGTACTATAGGTTCATTAATTGTCCCCATGTTGTTCTTGGACAGTTTGTCTGCATAGCCCAGCAAGATTATTGGAGAATTTTAAATCATGTGGAAAAAAATACCCATAAAGTTGAGGAAGAGGGAGAAATTGTTATGGTACATGAGCATCGTGAACTAGACCGGAGTGGAACCAGGAAAGGACACATTGTAATCAAGGTGGGTGTTTTTACTTATCATTCTAGTCACTGATACAGTACAGCTTTCATCTTGTTTTAAACCACTTTTTAAGTAGTGCCAGATAATTCATTAACACTTTGGAATCTAACTTAAATAAATGTTAGCTCTTTTGTCTTTTTCTAAGAGAGTTTTTACACATTTTAATGTTGAAGGATAATTTATTGCCATTTAATATCAGTGTAGGTAGGGTATTATTTTAGAATATAATGGTCAGAGTTTTCCTTTTCAAACTTATATGTAAGCCACTGAGAGTAGGAGTCGATTTCATCAAAGACGGCAGTATTTACAAACAAAACAAAATTTAAGAACCAGCTATAAAGGCATAAGTAATCCTAGGTTAAGATACAGAGTGCTTCTGGATCTCTGTGGCACTGAAATATGCATTTGACTTCTCTGAACCTCACTTTTCTTATCTGAATATGGAGCTAATTCAAGGCTTTATTAGGGCTAAATGAGGTAAATCAAAAGCCTTAGCACAAATGTAGAGTCTGAGTATTAATCCCCATACTGTTTTCCTGTTTATAAGTTCTACCCTCTTCTATTTGCCTTCCCCCTCCTGTCTTTTTAAAGACTTGGATATAAACAGAACAATTATAGTTGGAAGGGGGGAAATAAACACATAATTGTTTCTCTTTTCAAGCTAGTCTTGGCAAAATTAGTGTCACTGTTAATTGCAGATGAAGCAGTTTACTTAATAATGTGAAGTCTGATGTCACACTTGTTCTTCCGTTAGTCAGGCTGTTCCTCAGAGATCTTTCTTTTCCTAAACGGATGACTGTAAGCTTTGTATGTAGAAATGATGAACATATTGGTGGACTACCATAGGCTTATAAATAGACTTTTTTGTTTTAATTCATTTTTATCTTTTTGTGAGTACTTGTGTTTTAGCAATTTATTTCTAAATAATTTCAAACTAGAAAAGTTGCTAAAACAGTAGCGAGATCTGTGACTCAGATTCCTCAACTGTTAATATTTTCACTGCATTTGCTCCATTATCACCAGTCTTTTTCTGAACCATTTGAGAGCAGTCTGCAAATGTGATGCCTCATCATTCCTAAATATTCCATTGTGTATATACTAAAAACAAGGACACTCTCTGACATAAGCACCATAGAATCTTTCAAGTTAGGAAGTAAACATTGCTAAAATAAAACCATTCAAGGCCGGGCACAGTGGCTCATGCCTATAATTCTAGCACTTTGGGAGGCAGAGGAGGATGGATCACTTGAGGTCAGGAGTTCGAGACCAGCCTGGCCAACATGGTGAAACCCCGTTTCTACTAAAAATACAAAAATTAGTTGGGCATAGTGGCGAGTGCCTGTAGTCCCAGCTACTTGGGAGGCTGAAGCATGAGAATCACTTGGACCTGGGAGACACAGATTGCAGTGAGCCAAGATCATGCCACCGCATTCCAGCCTGGGCAGCAGAGTGATTCTTCATCTCAAACAAGCAAACAAAAAACAACACATTTAGTCCAGAGACCCTATTTAGATTTTCACTAACTATCTCAGCAATAACTGTTATTTCTGGTCTAGAATGTTATGCTAGAACACAGTTGCATTTAGTTGTCATTTGTCATGTCACTTCAGCCTATACCAGTTCCTCAGTCCTTCCCTGTTGTTAAATATTCTTAGCAGTTTTAAAGAATACAGCTCTTATATTCTGTACTGTTACCCTCCACCTGAATTTTTCTAGATCTTTCTTCATAACCCAGGTAGATTCAAGTCAGGCTTTCCTGGCAGGAGTTCCATAGAACTCGGAGGGCACACGATGTCAACCTGTTGTTCTATCAGTGGTGAAGTTAGCCATGATTACTTGATCATGTTGGTGTCTGCCCAGTGTCTTCAGTGTAAATTCATCATTTTACCCCTTGTAACTGATAAATATTTGGTGAATAGATGTTCTGACAATATCAAAATACTATCCTCAAACTTTCAGTTTATGTATAGTATGTACTGAGTACAAACTAATATTCACCACTTTTTACTTCCATTACTATTCTTGTCTGAGATAGTGATTTTTAAAATAATTTATTCTGCATTTATTAACTCATTTTGTTGAAGGAATGAACTCTCTTCTTCTCCATTAATTTATTTGTATTGGTATAAACTTATGTTACCATCATTATTATTCTGATGCTCAAATTATCCCAGATTTAGCCAGTGGGACTCCTAAACTGACTCTTGGGTTTTTTGACGCATCCCCATTATCTGAGCACCTCCGTATAATCTGGCAAATAATAAGGCTCATCGTGAACTTAACTGTACCAGCTCTGGAATTGGCCATTTCTCGAGAAGACCCTGGGTCTTTCTAGCCGAATATAGTATTTATAAACCAAGATCTGGGCACCCATTATATTCACTACTACTGAGGTGTCATTGCCTTTGTCTTTCATCAGAACTAGGAAATAGGTGTATGTATTGATTATGCACATATACACATCTATAACTTTATTATAAACAACCATGAGTTTCAATTCCAGTACTACTTATACTTCCAGTTCCAGTACCAAAACCACGGTTTTCCCTAGGGTCTTTCCCCTTCTATGACTGTAAATACTTTCTTCAATAATGCCTCTTGTTATACTCTGTATATTATTTGCTCATTGTAAGCAATTTCTACCATGCCAGTGTAACACCACCAGCCATCTCTTCTGCTTTCTACCTCTGTGCACCCTGTCTCCTAGCATCCCACTTTCTTAATGTATTTTACAGTAGCTTTTAAATACTGTGGTGATACCTTTAATGAAAGTTCAGAGCATCAAAAATACTTGAAGGAACATAAAATTGCCATCAAAGTTTATACATACCTTAAAATGTTTGCAGATTCTGATTACATGATGATAGATTGCTTTTGTGACAGAAATATTAAAAATGTATTATTTTTACTGTAGTACAATCTTCACATTCAGATTTAATTGCAAATCTTAACCATCTTTTGCTCATAGAAGGATTGTTCATTTGACTTTTTTTTTTGAAATAGAATCTCGCTCTGTCACCCAGGCTGGAATGCAGTGGCACGATCTTGACTCATACAACTTCTGCCTCCCAGGTTCAAGCAACTCTCATGCCTCAGCCTTCCAAGTAGCTGTGACCATATAGTCACATGCCATCACACCCAGCTGGTTTCTTTGTTTTTTTTTTGTTGTTGTTGTTGTTGTTTGTTGTTGTTGTTTTGCTTGTTTCTGTATTTTTAGTAGAGGTGGGGTTTTGCCATGTTGTCCTTGCTGATATCTAACTCCTGACCTCAAGTGATCCCCTAGTCAAGGCCAGGCATGGTGGCTCAGACCTGTAATCCCAGCACTTTAGGATGTTGAGGTGGGCTCCCAAACTCTTTTGTGGTACTCTCTGCTAGGACCTCTGTGAGATCTGGGAGGTACTAATATATACTTAGATTCTGACATCAGTGAACTCACAGTCTTTCAAAAAAGACAAGGCGATAGTTTCAGCATGACTTGATAAATCTCAAGATGGAAGAGCACGAGAGACATGAAAAGAAGGATCTAAATTAGGCTAGAAGAAATAGCGAGAAGTAATTTTAGGGAGAAAGGGTGACCCAGACAAAGAAATATGCATGTGCTATATAAAATTGCATAATATGTTTTAAAAAGAGCAGGAAATTTGTGTGGCTGGGATCAAGGGCATTTTGAGGTAAGATAGATTTTAGTCTAATTAGGTAAGGGCTCATCTTTAAATAAAATTTTGAATGTATGACCTAGTCTCTATAGGGACCCTGCTTCTGTGATTTTGCCAGTCAAAATAATGGCCTCTCTTTAACAGGTTGATCAATTCCCATCCCTGACTTAGCTATTCTAGGAAATGGAATTAAGTGATCCTAAACCAGGATTGGCCTGAATAATAAAACCAGTTTTACTCTTAGGCTTAGAATGTTTTGTGGGGGTAGGAGAATAGGAGAATACGAATGACCTATGATTTTTTTATCTCTTAAGTAGATTGCTTCTGACTTCCTTTGAGAGAAGCAATTTTTGTACCTTATTTTTAATAAATAAAAGTACCTTTTAATAAAGTATTTTTAATAAATTCTTAGATAAGAACATTATTAGTATTAATGTATGTTTACCATACAGTTATTCTAAACAGTGAAATTGTTTAATATGACAAATGAAGGTTGGGGGTTATGAGTAACAGTTTTTATATCAGGCTTAACATCTGGTTTGTTTCTGTATTTGTTCTGTGTGCCCACCTTTGAAAAAGCTACAAAGAGTAATGATTAAACATTGGTTCAGAAGATCAAAGAAGAGCAGTATGGAAATGTATGTTTATGTTCTTTTTTTCTTTTCTTTGAGTCAGAGTATCACTCTTGTCATCCAAGCTGGAGTGCAATGGCATGATCTCAGCCCACTACAACCCCTGTCTCCCAGGTTCAAGCAATTCTCTTGCCTCAGCACCCCCAGTAGCTGGGATTACAGGTTCCTGCCGCCACACTCAGCTAAGTTTTGTATTTTTAGTAGAGACGAGATTTCACCATGTTGACCAGGCTCATCTCAAACTCTGGACCTCAGGTGATCCACCCACCTGGCCCTCCCAAAGTGTTGGGATTAGAGGTGTGAGCCACCGCACCTGGCCTGTTTATATTCTTTTATAAATATGGAGATAAGTGTTTAAAACTGAATTAATTTCAAAACTGTCTATAGAACTTCTGGTTCCTCTCAATATGGTGACCTAGCATAGAGAGGAAACGGTATGAGAGGAACTGTAGAAAAGGAAACATTTATTCTGGGAAGTAACAACAATAAAACAGGCTCTCTTGAACTGGTGTGTTCCTTCTGCAGCCTGGACAGAAAAGATTTTTGAGGTGGATTAAACTTGGAGAAAAGCCTTCTTTTTTCTTTCTTTCTTCTCTTTCTTTCCTTTCCTCTTCTTTCTTTAGTTTAACTTTCAACTCTTTTGTTGCCTTGAGACATTAAGTACATGCACTAGTTGTAGGAGAAGTGGCAGTAACAGCCCACACCAGGGCTCAATCAGTGAAGTTCAAAGGTCCTGCTATGATGAAATGCCAGTGAAAACAGCTTCAGCTGCGTGAGTGCTGTTGGCTATTTATTCCTCTGCCGTTTCTCTCTCTCAACCTCTGAGTGCTAATGGGTTACAATTAAGTTTAGAATCCAATTCTTCCAGTGGTAAGGATTTAAAGGCAAAATTCTACTTTGAGGACTTGTCTAATGGAGTAACTACAAAGGGGAATAATCAACAGTAATTCTTTGGCTCTTGGGTTATTTTCTCATCCTTCCTATCCTTGGATTTTTAGGCAACACCTGAGCGTCTCATAATGCATTTAATAGAAGAACATTCTATTGTGGATCCAACTTATATAGAAGATTTTCTATTAACTTATAGGACATTTCTTGAAAGTCCTTTGGATGTTGGAATCAAACTATTGGAATGGTTTAAGATCGACAGCTTAAGAGATAAGGTTGGTTTTATAAAGGGCATGAAAGTGATTTTAACCTGAAATTTTATTCATGAAACTTTTATAGTTGGTAGAGTACGTGTTTATTATGATAACAAGATTCAGTTCACCTAAAAAATTAGTGAACCTGAACCACCAATATAGACATTCTGTGCTTACGTTTATGACAGAAGAGCATGTTAAAAGTGGATAAGAGCCGTAAAAGGCAAAAACTGAAATAAAGCTCTGGTAAAGCTATAAATTCAGGAAACATAAAAGTTACATGAGAGTATTTTAGAATTTTACCGAAATATTTTATCATTTCTGGAGATCAATAAAACATTTAAAAACTGATTGAATATTTTAGAAAGACTATTCATCAAATACATTTTTTCAAGAGGGCCTAGATTGTTTTTAAGCATCAAAATGGGAATGTCTTTATTTTATTGAGTTGCAGACTTTATAATCATTTGAAAACAATTTATTAAACCTTAATTTATCTCTTCTGTGACTTATTTAAATATACCTTTTGAGTATATTTTTGTATTAAATGTTGTTCACTATTTTAATTAAATCACCTTACCTCATTTCATGGGATATGTTTGTACATTTAATGGAAAGACTAGTTATACCTCCACAAATTGGTAAGAAATAAGTTGTTTCAATAAAAGTAGAATCATAATTGCTTGGTGTGTCTTTTTGAGTTAGATTTTAAAGGAAATAAATTGGATGCAGGTAGACTGTGGAATTCTTTTATTTAGGAGACTAACGTCTAAAACTGTGGGTTTGCCCATCTCTTGCCATTTTTTGTTAGAATTAAATATATTTACTTTGGTTGCCAAGAAAATAAAGGCATGCTTAGGGAATGAACAAAAATATGATTTAGTAATAATTTTACGCAAAAGAATGAAATTGGACTGCTACCTTATACGACGTACAAAAATGTATTCAAACTGTGTCAGAGACAGAAGAGCCAAAAGTATAATACCTTAAATGAAAAAATAGTGGTAGAATATCATGGCCTTGGATTTGGTGATGGTTTCTCAAATAAGAAAATATGACACCCAATCACAAGTAACAAAAGAAAATAGATTAATTTTACTTCATCAAAATTAAAATTATTTTTGCATCAAAGGACACTGTCAAGAAACATAAAACGATGCACAGAATAAGAGAAAATTACGTATCTTTATTTTTTTTTTGAGATGGAGTTTCACTCTTGTTGGCCACACTAGGGTGCAGTGGCACAATCTTGGCTCACTGCAACCTCCACCTCCGGGGTTCAAGTGATTCTCCTGCCTCAGCCTCCCAACTAGCTGGGATTACAGGCATGTGCCACCATGCCTGGCTAATTTTGTACTTTTAGTAGAAATGGGGTTTCTCCATGTTGGTCAGGCTGGTCTTGCACTCTCGACCTCAAGTGATCCACGGGCCTCAGCCTCCCAAAGTGCTGGGATTGCAGGTGTGAGCCACTACACCCAGCCAGAAAATTATATCTCTGATAAAGGTTTAATATCCAAAATATATAAAGAACTTTTACCATTCACCAATGAAAAGACAACACAGTTTAAACATGGACCAAGGACTTGCATAGACATTTCTCCAAAGAAGATATGTAAATAGCCAACAGGCACATAAGAAAGATGTTCAACATCATTAATCATAGAGAAATGCAGCCATAACCTCAATGAGATACCCCTTTATACCCACTAGGATGGCTTTAAAAAGGGGGGAGAAAGTAATATACATTGCCAATGATATGAAGACATTGAACCAGTCTTCGCACCCCCACCCTACACACACTGATGATGGGAATGTAAAATGGTGTTGCCTCTGTGGAAAAAGTTGGAGCAGTTCCTCAAAAATTTAAACATAGTTACCATATAGCCCAGCAATTCTAATTCTAGACATATACCCAAAGAATTAAAAACAGATGTGCAAACAAAAACCTGTGTATAAATATTCATAGCAGCGCTATTGACTATGGCCAAAAGGTAGAAATGACCCAAATGTCCATTATGGATAAACAAAATGTGGTATAGCCATACAATAAAGTATTACTCAGCTATAAAAAGAAAAGAAGTACTTACACATACTACACCATGATGAGCCTCAAAAATATTATGCTAAGTAAAAGAAGAGAGTCAGAAAAGTCTATGTATTGTATGATTCTATTTATGTGAAGTATCCAGAACAGACAAATAGAAAAGCAGACTAGTGGCTGCCAGGGGCTAGGGAGAGAGCATAATGGGAAGTGAATGCTTAATGAGTTTGAGGTTTTCTTTTGGAGTGATGAAAATGCTCCAGAACTCAGAACTGGACAGTGGTGATGGTTACACAATATTGTTAAGGTACTTAATGCCACTGAATTATGAACTTTAAAATCATTAAAATGAATTTTATGTGGATTCTACCACAATTTTAAAAATGGGTCATTCCTTACATTATTAGACACATCATTCAAATCAGCTTACATTTGTTAACGTTTAACTTTTCTGGAGCAAAGTAAACAACTTAGCAGTTTGAAAATTTACTTTATAATGAAGTTTCAGTTTTGTAAGAGTTTTTGTTTTGCTTTTTAACTTTTATAGAGACAGGGTTTTGCTATGCCCAGTCTGGTCTCAAACTCATGAACTCAAGGGATCCTCCTTGCTTCAGCCACCTGAGTTGCTGGGATTGCGGGTATGAGTCACCACACCAGACTCAGATTTGTTTTTGTTACAATTTTGGTTAAACATGTTCTTGACCATGGAAACACTTTTGATAGGGATTTTTGATTGATAGGATTGCCTGCTTTATGACATGAAGTTTGCATTGTAAGATGCTATCTGTAATATACATTCTTTGTACTTCTTTCATTTTAACAAACAGGCTTGTGTCTTCTCACTGAGCGGACAGAGTCCTGGTTCTGTCATTTGTGTATATAGGGAAGCAAAACCTCAAACTAAAGCATGCCTTTCTATTACAATGAGCCTTTTTTATAGGAGGGAGGGAACAAGAAGGTTGTCAGTTCTCCATCAGTTCTAGACATGCTTTTGGAATCTATTTTTGCAGAAGGAATGCCTCTTCTGACCATATGCTGCCTCTTTTATGTTTCCACAGGTGACGCGGATTGTATTGTTATGGGTAAATAATCATTTTAATGATTTTGAAGGTGACCCTGCTATGACTCGATTTCTAGAAGAATTTGAAAAAAATCTGGAAGATACGGTAAGGCTCAAAATAATTTATATTATTCAGAGTGTAGTGGTACCCCTCCTCCAACACCAGCAAACTCAGAACAGTAGTACCTTTCATCCTCTCCTGTGTCTTAAATGTCCATTCTTAGATCTTCCAGATCTAAGACTTTTGCTCATTCTAGACTTTTGCTAATTTATTCTCTGCCACCCCAATTCAAACAACATTCACACTCCTTCCTGGTTCTTCCATTTCTTCTTTTTGTTTTGTTTTTGAGACGGAGCTTTGCTCTGTTGCCCAGCCTAGAGTGCAGTGGCACAATTTCAGCATAGTGCACCTTCTGGGTTCAAGTGATTCTCCTGCCTCAGCCTCCCGAGTAGCTGGGACTAAAGGTGCATACCACCATGCCTTGCTAATTTTTGTATTTTAGGAGAGATGGGATTTCACCATATTCGTCAGGTTGGTCTCAAACTGCTGATCTCATGATCCATCCGCCTCGGCCTCCCAAAGTGCTGGGATTACAGGTGTGAGATGCTGAGCCCAGCCCGACTCTTCCATTTCTGTATTAAGACTAATGGCATTCTTATCTCTTAGTTACTCAGGCTTATAAACCTGGTGTTACATGTGTACCCTCACTCTCTTTTTCTTGAATTTTCTGGTCAGGATTTCCAGTCAGTTGCTAAAGTCACCTAGGTCACTGATTTAGGCATACACATGTATGTTCACTTATTTCCTTATGATCTCTCTCAGCCATTTCTTTTTCACTCCCTAGTTTAGGACTTAATTATTTTATTATATCTGATCTGTTATAATAGCCTGCTAACTAATCTTAGTTGTTCTAGTTTCTCTTCTAATCCATTCCGTGTGGCCAAAAGATTGCTTTTTAAACACACATGTGATGACTATTATTCTTTTTGACAATAAACCATACTTCCTACCAAAGCAGTTCCTCACCCATATATTCAGGTCCCCTGCCTACCTTTTTGGCCTTTTTCCTTTGTACTCTAGATTATAGCCAAATCAGACTATTTTATTTTACCTTCCAGTTCTGCATCTAGACCATGCTAGAATTCTCCTTTGTTAACCTATTTGAAACTCTGTTTAACTATCAATGCATATCTTAAATATCAAGTCTATATTAAGACTTTCTAGGTTTGTATTCTACATGGGATTCACCTGTTCTAAATTTACAGCACCTAAGATAATTCCCTCAAAGTCCACAGTAGCTATTCATGAATTCGTTTTATTCTCCCTGTCAGATATAAAACTGAGCCGTGACTTGATTGCCTGCTCCAAGCAACTTGAAATTTTAGCAAATAGTAATGCAGCATAGTGGTTTTAGGCGTACAGCTCAAGAGTTAAATTGCCCGAATTAAGATCCAAGCTCCACCACCTGCTAGATGTGTAAACTCGGACAGATTGTCTGATCTTATGCCTGAGTTGTGTCATTTGTAAAGATAGTAGTTCCTAGTTTATTGAGATTTTTGTAAGGATTATAATGAGCTGATAAGCATAACAGTCTTTATATAAAACCTGTCACATAGCAAATGCTCAAGAGCTATAGTTATTACTTATAAAGCATAAGCAGATAAGTTGAATGAAGTGGGAAAAATTGGCAAATTTGTTCCTTTTTCTTACCCCTTGGTTCCTATAGAATCCTCAGCCGCACATGTGCACTATACAAAATGGGGAGAGTGAACAACACTGGGAACTTTATTAAAGGGTTATAGAGGCACTCCACTGTCATTTGACTTGTCCAGTGTTGGCTGTGTAGATAATCAAGGGACATCAAAATGTGGGGGGAAAAAGTCGTGGGATATTTTTTTTCCAGTAATCAGTTAGCCATCAGGTATTTATTGCATTCTACTTTACACTCGAAGGTGTTAATATAGGATCAGAACAAATACAAGACATGGTGTCGCTTTGAAAAAACCTTTAGCTTTTTGTTACGGACCTGAGATTTGCACATAATAATGCTATTTGAGATTAATTGAAACTGGAGTTAGAACTGGAAGTCAGACTATTACTGAATTTAAGGAAGAACTAAAGTAATACAAGAAGGAAGTCTTTTCTGGAAGAGATAAAAACTTGAATGTTTCTTTGAACGTTGAACAGTATTTGAAAAGGTGGTTCAAATCATTCAAGGTTTTGAATAAAGGTTTTAAAAGATTCTGGTTTTATATAACAGCCAGGAGATAAGCAAGGTGGGAGTAGAGTGTATATTAGGAAAGTTTAAGTAATGATAAGTAATTTTGTGTCATCTCTCTGTAAATTAGACATCACTTGGAACTCTTTTTTAACCTATGATAATCTAAAAGCCTTATAGTCATATTAAGAAATCTTATTATTGAGAGTGCTTTGGAGTGGAAGCGCCCCCTTCTTCAGTTTTGTTTACCTCAGTTTATACATGTTCTGTAGTCCTTATATTTATAACTTTAATTCTGATAATTTTCGGTGACTTTTTAAAACCCTATAGGAATAGATACATTTATATACATGTACCCTTTCCTGCTTTACAGAAGATGAATGGTCATCTCCGGTTATTGAATATTGCCTGTGCTGCAAAGGCTAAGTGGAGACAGGTTGTGCTGCAAAAGGCTTCCCGTGAGTCCCCTCTACAATTCAGCCTTAATGGAGGAAGTGAGAAGGGATTTGGTATTTTTGTTGAAGGAGTAGAACCTGGGAGCAAAGCCGCTGATTCAGGACTGAAACGTGGTGATCAGGTAAGTAAATAACCAGCCACTTAAATTCAAGCCTTCTTTAAAGTATTATGCCTGCTGCTTTTGTTCTCATCTTCCAGAAAGCATGATCAGTTTAAGGGGATATTTTTCTGAGTCTCTTTTTAGAGGTAGTATCTGCATATAGTTTATTTTTAAAATGTATTTGTCATATATTTATTACTTTTAATGGAAAATTTGGTGTAGTGTGGCTAGAAATAACATGGTCTACTGAGCTCTGTCAGCAAGACCTCCTTTGAATGGGCCTGCCTATCTTTCATGGATAAGCTGGCAACTTGAGAATACTTCAGAAAGATCAATATATGAATTAGCACCCTTGCAAGTTTTGAAGGCGATAGCACTTCTGCGTCATAGTAAGTGGCTGCAGATTGCTGAAGGTTATGTAATCATTAAATTATGTTTATATGGTAACGTAACTATATCTGTAAGCAAAGTGAGCCAAGTGAGGGACAAAGAAAAAAGATACTCCTGGGAATTTGATGATGATTTAGTTTTTTGATATAGGCATTAGGTAAGTATAGAGCAGCATATTTCAAAATGTGATGTGCTGACAATTCCCAGGCTTCTCTCAGTCATGTTAATCATGTTGACCACATTCTTAAGAGATGATGTGTGGACATCTGCATATTTAACAAAGCTCTCTAGATCAGTGGTCCCTAACCTTTTTGGCACCAGGGACCAGTTTTGTGGAAGACAATTTTTCCATGGACCGGGGAGGGGGACTGGAGGGATGGAGATGGTTTCTGGATGAAACTGTTCCACCTCAGATCCTCAGGCAGTCAGACATTAGATTTTCATAAGGAGTGTCCCAGATCCCTTGCATTTACAGTTCACAACAGGGTTGACACTCCTATGAGACTCTCAGGTCACTGCTGATTTAACAGGAGACTGAGCTCAGGCAGTAATACTCACTGGCCCACTGCTCACCTCCAGCTGTGTGGCCCAGTTCATAGCAGGCCATGGGTCTATGTCCCAGCAGTTGTGGACCCCTGCTCTAGATGATTCTCATGTACTCCAAAAGGTGGTTTCCCAAATCTATCTGATCATCAGAATCATTTAGGAAACTTACTTTTTCCCCATTTAAAATTTTGTTCATTTGTTTTAGAATGTGGCTTTATTTTAACTGAACCATGCTATCATTTTTTAAAATTGTGAGCTCATTCATATTATGAAAGGTTCTGTGCTTTAGAACAGTGTTTCTCAACTAGTGGCAATGTCTGCAGATATTTTTTATTATGATGACTTGGGGGTTACCAGCGTGTTGGTAGACAGAGGCCAAGGATGCTCCTAAACAACCTACAGTGCCCAGGACAACTTCCACAATTGAGTTTTCTGGGACTTACCCCAGACTGTTCATTAGGAATAGCTAATAGCTAGGATCCTGGAGTTAGTATATTTATCGTTCAGTTATTTTTATCAGAAACACATTTAATAATCTAATTCTTCACACATACACACACACATACACAAATTAGTGAAATCCATTCCTGAGAATGAAATTTATCATGCTTTTACTTCTTCCTTCAATATCCTCAACTACTGTTGAAATGATCTGAGATTTTAGGTCTACATTATAATTGTTATTTTTTAACATTATCTTCTGTTTCAAGAATGCTTTTGACATTTGCATTAAGTTTCATAGCTTTTAAATAAGCATTAAACATTTACACCTGCTTAACTCATTTCATTGATCACTTCCATTTCATTGATACTGTATATCCTCATTATTTCTGTTCATTTCACAATTATCTTTAGTACTTCTTTTAGTATTTTTCTTTTTAAAGAACAGATGGGTGATACAGTATTGTATGTCCTTGCATACCTGAAGATACTTTGTTTGATGGAGTGTAACATCTTTTTCTAACATTGACTTTTCCCTTAGAAGGCTAAAGCCACAGAATATTATCACATCAACTTAGCATTGCCCAAGAGAAGTCCAAACTCTTTGGGCTTTCTTTTCTAGGTACCTTTGGGTTATCTTCCCACAATGATGTTTATAGATTCCTTATTCTCTCTCCTTGGAACACAGAAATTTCATTAGAATATATTTTTTAAAATAGATCTCTTTGTATTATTTTAGCATGGTACTAGATAAGAATTTTAGTGTGTAGTTGAAAGTGGTTTTCCAACTCTGGGAATTTTACTTCTATTGATTTTTTTTTTTTTCTAATAATTGTTCATTCTTTTTCTTATCCTTTTGAAATTTTTATATTGATCCCCTAGATCTGTCCTCTGTTCTGACTAGTTTTTGCTCATTATATTTATCTTTTTATCCTTTCCCCTTAGAATCAGTATTTCTTAAAATAAGCTTCTGTGATTCTGAGTTATAGCCAAATTGGAGAAGTCATGTGGTGAAGGGTCAGCAGTGTTTACATGGAAAAAGAACCCATCTCAATTGTGCCTTTTGCTATTTTGCTGCCTGATTCAATCAGTGGCAGATAATCATATTAAATATATTTAGAGTACTCCTTTTAAATGAATTACCTGTCTTTGAAATGCAGTAAATTTACATTGAGAATATTTGACAAATTTGTATATACATATGCAGGCAATAATTTTTATGAGCTGAGCTGACATGATTAAAATGTTTCCTTCATAAACCATCCTGTGTGGGTAAGTTTAAAATTTCCTCAATATGATCCCAGAGGGCATTAACTTTTTAAAAAAATGTTTATAGTAAAGAATTTGGAAAAGATGACAATATAGAGGAAAAAAATGATTCTCACAGAGATAACTGTTCACATAGGAGTACATTTTATTCAAGTTTCATTAAGTTTAAACATTATTAAACTTTTAAGGTAGTAGAAGTGACAAATACTCTTCTGTCTTAATTTGTATTTTTAAAATGCTTTTCTCTTAAGATTATGGAAGTGAATGGACAAAACTTTGAGAATATTACATATATGAAAGCGCTTGAAATTTTGAGGAATAATACTCATCTTGCACTTACTGTAAAGACCAACATTTTTGGTGAGTTTTGTTTTAAAAATTGCCTGAACTTTTTCTTTTTAATTTGGTAAGAGGAAAGTCATTACAGTGAAAGAGAAGATAGTAAAATGTAAACATGTTTTTGTCTAAACTCTTTAGTTTTAGAATCTTTAGTGTTGAACTATCACGTATTCTAGAATTTTTATTTTTTATTATATTTTTTATTTTGATAGAAAATAAGTTTTAAAATGGGTGGACAGCTACATTCAGTCATTTATGAAATGTCTGTTAAGCATGTATTATGTACTCTGGAGGGATACGTAATGAAAGGTAGAATGACCTGAGTAAAATAAGAAGTCACAATCAGGCATTTTTCCCACAGCTAGTGTGCAAATCGGTCTACTTCTAATCTTTAAGCTAACTTTCTAAAGTAATACCAATGCCAGATTAGCTGTTTTATGGAAATAAACTGAGCAAAGCATTGACTTAAGTATTCAGTGAATTACAGATTTCTAATAAAAGCATACTCTACCTTTGTATGGAAAAATGATTCTAGTACCTGTATTCTGTTTTTATCATGTTTATATTTAAATAAAACCAGTGACTAAGCTCATACTTTTAACCAAATCTACTGTTTGCTTTTTTAAACTTTTAGAAAAGATTTACTGTCATTTGGTTTCCTTAGACACTTGAGGATTTTTGCTGAAATTCTGAAAAGAGCAGCAGTAAAAGTTGTATGGCAATTGAAATTAAAAATTGAAAATTTAAGTGTCTTTACGAAGTAGGGAGGAAAACAATTTCTGTAGGTTGTTTAGGTAACAATTTGAGAAGTAAGAGTTGGCTTTAAAAGCTATGCCTGTGGAAAGGAAGTGTGAGTTTTACTTTTTTCACTTCGGCTTCTTATACTGTGTTTAGTCATGATGAAAAATGAAACATTTGGGGTTTGTCCTCTTTTTCTTTTTGTGTACCTTTGACTGAATTACATCATGTTAAATCTGGGTTATAACTGTCAATTGGCAATTTCTTAATATTATGTTACTTCACATAGAATAAGTAAGTAAGCCTTCAGAATTTTTTGATTTCCTGGTGTTTGGACAAGTATCTAGAAATGCCAACTTTTAGGTTATACAAAAGAGAATCCAGTTTTGAAAAATATGAAAGCAGGACTTGCTCTCTTACTTTGAGCAAATTATTTAGTCTTTCCAAGATTCATTTTCTCTAGCACTATTTCCTAGATTTCTTCTAAGTATCTTATACCTTTAAACCTTTTGTTCTAGTCATATAAAGATTGCTAACTGGTATTCAATATTCTGAATAAAAACACAGAGATAATGTGAACCCTCAGGAACCATGGGACACAGAAGAAGTAGGTCTGAAGGATGCAAAGAACAGAAGCCGTAGCCTCAGAACCCTTTGAGTGATGAGAAAACAGCTGCCCAACAAAACCCTAGATTGGATATGGCAGAGGGTGAAGTTACATGGTGATGCAAAAGGGGAACATAGCAGTCAGCTCTTCTTTACCCTAGGTGGAATGGAGTAAACCAAGCAAAACACCAAGGAGCATCTCCAAGGAATATTTGTAAAATATTTTTAGAAATGGAGCATTTTACTCTAGACGTGATGCCCATGATAAAGCCCTAATAACACTGGCATTACCATGAAATAGAGTTGAGCAGTTAGGTCATCCTATATCAAACTTACAGTCAGAACACCTACAAAAAGGAAAGCGTGACCAGAAGACATTTGTTTAGTGATACCAGAGCAAACCATTCTTGGTCCTTTTATATTACTTAAAACTGACAGTCAGGGGTCACCAAGACCCACACCCCTAAGAGGGTGTGGTAGAGACCTAATGAGTGATCTTGCAGATTCTGGAGTATTTAAGGAAGAAAAACATTTCTAGAACGCTGCACAGAGCAATTTAAAATTTTATCCCTTGACACAAGAACAGGATATTAGGAATGAATAAACAGTAACCATTGATAAAGAAATAACTCTTACCCACACAAGCATTCATTTGAAGGAATAGATAATAAAGTTGAGAAAAATCTCCCGGACTATGGAACAAGAAGACAAAATAAAATTAAGCTCTATTCCAGTTGATCTCAAAGAAAATGTGAGGAAGAAGATATTTAGGAAATAATAACAGAGGATATCCCAGAGTAAAAGAAGGATATGACTCTTAAAATTCAAAGGCCTTACTATAAGCTGAGGAAAATGGATTCAACAACAACAACAAACGTCTTACATCAAGTTTCTACTTCCAGTATTGACTGAAGACAACTTAAAAGAGCTAGACTAAATATGAAAAGCTATAAACAAGCATAAAAATAAAAATAAAAAAAGTGAAAAACTCTGGATGTACCTTTTCCCACTCCTGGGACTATATCCCAAAGTGATGTCTTTTTTTCCAGGGCCATTTTCCCATCCACAGAATATATCTGAGAGAGCTTCTTGATAAACTTACAGATTTGTAGTTTAGTGCCCACCAAAGGATAAAACTGTTGCATTGCAACCTCCTTAGGATTGAGACACTGAAAAGCTCTCTCTGAAGTGGATGTGCGCTGTACTCTACTTGTCCCTCTAGGACCTAGAAAACTTACAGTTTTGGCCCTGGTCTTAGATTACAGGTGCCTGACAAAAGAAAATACGTATCTTCTTTAGAGGATACTAATAACAACTTGTTATTTTTAAAAATAATGTTTTAAAAGCAGAGTCAAGCAAAGATTATGAGGCACTCTTATAAGTCCATATGAGCCAGAACCAACAGAAACAGAAGCACAGGTGTTCTAAAATATCAGACACAGATTATAAGTTTGTTACCTTATGTCCATGAAGATAAAAATCAAATGTTTCAGTTTCAGATATAGTAAACACACACCACCCTTCATCTCCCACCGAACTTAATACTAAACCTGGGCAGAATCTTGACCCACCTTTTTGAGAACTCTGAAAAGCAGATAGCAACAGCAATTCACAGAAGAATACCAGAATTCAGAGTACCACCACCAGCAATGAATTTACTATTATTTTAATTCTAGTATCCCCTAGGTTGGACTCAAAGCAACCTGAAACCTGGATGTGAGTACTGTGGTACAGACAGAGATCCAGGAGAAGCCTGGCTTGAGGAGTGAGAAAAGGGAACTCCTACTAACAGCAGTTGTCCTGTGGAGAAAAGTGACACTGCTTTTAGGTTTCACTGTGTTCTAGTTTTCATGCAAGCCCTCACAGCCATCTAAAGTTCTCTTTCGCCTAGAAGAGTCCCTCTACCTGACCCACACTTCATGTTTAGATTTAGGAAATGCACTCAGAGAAGAAAACAGCTGACAATCTCAGATTACTCTCTTCCTGTTCTGGAATTTTAATTCATCTATTCCTCTTGGTTTCCACATTTTTCTAACATCTTTAAAAATCCAACTTCTGGCCAAGCATTGTGGCTCATGCCTGTAATCCTAGCATTTTAGGAGGCTGTGGTGGGAGGATCGAATGAGGCCAGGAGTTCCAAGTCCAGCCTGGGCCACATAGTGAAACCCCTGTCTCGAAAAAACATTAAAATTTAGCTGGGCATGGTAGCATGCGCCTGTAGTCCCAGCTACTTGAGAGGCTGAGGCAGGAAGATCACCTGAGCCCAGGAGTTCAAGAATGTAATGAGCTGTGATTGTGTCCCTGCACTCCAGCCTGGGTGATACCCTGTCTCTAAAAAACAAAAATCTCACTTCTTAAATAACTTGTCATTTTAAGTTTTAATAAAAGTAATATGTGCATATATTTTGAAAACTAAAATAAGGTAGGTATACATTGGGACCATACGTCGTACAATGTTCTGTACCTTTACACATCAGTTCATACAGATACACTTGTTACATGATTTTTATTATTACATAGAGTTCTATTATTACCATAATCTTTTGAGTTAATGTCCTATAAATATTTTAGATTGTTTATAGTTTTTGCTGTTAACAGTGATATAATAAAAACTCTTTGTACTTTTATGCTCATATAGATCCAGCTATATGATAAATTTCTCAAAGTGGAATTGCTTTTGACAGACACTACAAAGTTTTACTTTCTGGAAGTTTATCACGATCTGTGCTTCATTCATCAGTGTATAAGAATACCTCTGCAGTGGGTCTAATCAAGCTTTTAAATTATGATATACATTATTTAATAATGAGTACCTTTTTTTATGTGTTTTGGCATTTCTTTTCTATAAAGTCTTTTAATTTCATCTGCCCCTTTATATATTTTTACTCATCTTTTATTGACTTGTTTGAGCACTTTATAAATTAAAATAGTATTTTTCAGCTCTTCTTAAAGAGTTTAAAAGTTAAAAATATTTTCCCCAGTGGTTTGTGTTTTGACTTTTGTTTCATGTGTTTGTGAATGCATACATACATATGTAGAAAGAGAGACATTTTAAATTTTTACGTAGACAAATTTATTAAGCTTTTATAGATTCTTGGGCACTTTTACTTTTGATTCATATACAATGTCTGATATTGACCTTTAATAGCATTGTAATTATGTGTGCTCAGTATCCTTTCATTTTTCTCCTTAACAGTTTTTTTTTTTTAATTTAACACAATCATTTTTCCTCTTTATCAACAAACTACAAGCTCCACAAATTTTTACTTATACTTGCATACCCAAGTCCAGTGGAGAAATTTAACTTTTTTTTTTTTTTTTTTTTTTTTTGTTGCTTTTGAGACAGTCTCACGCTGTCGCCCAGGTTGGAATGGAGTGGCTCAATCTCAGCTCACTGCCACCTCTGCCTCCTGGGTTCAAGCGATTCTCCTGTCTCATCCTCTGGAGTAGCTAGGTTTACAGGTGTGTACCACCACGCCCAGCTAATTTTTATATTTTTAGTTTCACCATGTTGGCTAGGCTGGTCTCAAACTTTGGACCTCAGGTGATTCACCCGCCTCTGCCTCCCAGAGTGCTAGGATTTCAGGCATAAGCCACCATGCCCAGCCAAATTTGATGATTTTTAAAAATAATTCAGTTACTTTACATACACATTACTAAGGAAATCTGCTGCCCCTTCAAAGTTTTCCTGTTGCTCTAACAGAAAATTTGAATACCATAGCGTGGCATTATCTGGCCTCATCTCTACCTTGTTCTATAGTCATTTTCATTTTCTTGAACTTTCCTTCTACCACAGGGACTTTGAACTTGTGATTTTTCTCTGCCTAGGATTACTCATCCTTTTCCCTCTTTGCCTAGTTAAAATCTACTCATCTGTCTGATCTCTTCTTAATAAATGACTTGCTTAAGGAAGATTGCCCTTTCCTACTCTCAAGTAGTTCCTCTGGTTATATTTCATGCATCTTAGACTGTCTGTAAGCTCCACAACAGGAGTAATATACAGAAATAATATCTAGTGAAGTACCTGACCTGTGTTCATATGTTAGTATTTTTTGAATGAATGAATATCTGAATTTTAAACTAAAAAAGTATTGGCTGGCCGTGGTGGCTCCTGCCTTTAATCCCATCAGTTTGGGAGGCTGAGGCAGAAGATCACTTGAGCCTAGGAGTTCAAGACTTGCCTAGGAAACACAGTGAGACCGCATCTCTACAAAAATAGAAAAAATGAGCTGGGTGCCGTAGTACATGCTTGTAATCTCAGCTACCCAGCGTGGAAGTGGGAGTATCACATGAGCCTATAAAGTCGAGGCTGCAGTGAGCTGTGCTCATGCTACTGCGCTCCAACCTGGCCAACAGAGTGAGAACCGACCCTATTTCCAAAAAGGATATACATACGTATACACAGATACATATATGTATACACATACATATGTATACACAAATACATCCATGTGTGTATATATTATTACCATATGGCTTAAAATAAAATTTTAAAATATAAATTTTATTCTAATGCAGACTTTGTGGAAGTTAACTCGCAAAAAATCTCCATCATTTTGAAAGCAGAAATATATGCTTTTCATCAACTTGCACTGTGCTTTAGTAATGTGGTATCATCCTTCTGTTGATACCCTGAAATCAGTCCAGATTTTGCAAGTGAATACCAAGTCGTAAATGTTTTAATCAATTCTTAAGGCTTTAAGAATTTCTATCTTACTTCTGAGTCCTTTGATGTTTCTGGGAAACTCATGCTTTTCTGTTGGTTTCCAAAACAATTCTCTGTGATTGGGTTTTTGGTGGCCATATTCACACAATTTATAGCTTTAAAAAAAGGTGCAGCATAACTGCTCAAAGCTGTATCTAATGATAAGCTGAGTGTTTGCTTCCATAGCTCATGTAGTTGAAGACCTTTAAGTCTCTTCTAAGAATACGCAACCACTATTTCTCTAATTCAGTCCTCTTCAGGCACCATGACTAATCATTTCTTGATATTTAACTTTATGCAGATTTATCTTTGCTTTATCCCAAGGAGATGTAGCCATTCTCACAAGGTGAAAATTTGGTGTAGGCATATAGACAGGGAATTTCCCAAATGTACCTGCACCCTCATTAAGGATCAAATTCACCAGACTTAGTTAGACTTGATAGAAAGATACTTGAGTCTGGACATGGTGGCTCACGCTTGTAATCCCAGCACTTTGTAAGGCTGAGATGGGCAGATCTCTAGAGCCTAGGAGTTGGAGGCCATCCTGGGCAACATGTCAAAACCCCATCTCTACAAATAAACTACAAAAATTAATCTGGTATGGTGGCATGCATCTGTAATCTCATCTCCTTGGGAGGATCACCTGAGCCCAGGGAGGTTGAGGCTGCAGTGAGCTGTGATCATGCCACTGCACTTAGGCTGGGCAACAGTGAGACCCTTTCTCAGGAAAAAAAAAAAAGAGAGAGAGAGAGAGAGAAAGGTATTTAAGATACGTTTGGTTGTTTACTTGTTTACTTCAGATCACTGAAGTGGATTTTTTTTTTAGCAGCTTTACTGAATGACAGCCTCATAAATGTGACTTTGAGAAATTATTACCAAATTTTAAATTACCAAAATTAGACCAGGCATCATGGCTCACGCCTATAATCCTAGCACTTTGGGAGGCCGAGGTGGGTGAGTCACCTGAGATCAGGAATTCAAGACAAGCCTGGCCAACATAGGGAAACCCTGTCTCTACTGAAAATACAAAAATTAGCCAGGTGTGGTGGTGCATGCCTGTAATCCCAGCTACTTGGGAAGCGGAGGCAGGACAATCCCTTGAACCCGGGAGGTGGAGGTTGCAATGAGCTGGGAGTGTGCCACTGTACTCCAGCCTGGGCGACAGAGCAAGACTCCATCTCAAAATCAATCAGTAAATAAATAACCAAAATTACCATTTTTTGGTAAAAGTAAAAATAAAGCCCAACAAAGCTTTTCTCATCTAAGTTTTACAATCTGACCCTGACTGTAGTAGTCAGGTCTCATCTCAAGTGACATATATAGTTATCTCTTGGTATATGTGTAGTGTTGGTTACAGGACCTCCATCCCATGTACACCAAAATTCATGCATATTCAAGACCCACAGTTGGTCCTTCAGAGCCATAACGCAGGTTTTTACATCCCCAAAATACTGTATTTTCAGTCCACATTTGTTGAAAAAAATCCAAGTATAAATGGACCCACGCAGTTCAAACTCATGTTGTTCAAGGGTCAGCTGTATTATAAGGAATAACATACAATAGAACCTAAATATCTGTTCCTATAAAATTAGTCGATCAGCAGTTTTATTAGTTACTACCCTAAATAGGAACCTGTGTTTTTCAAACATGCCTGCAGCCTGCCCACTTCCTTTCCCTTTCCCCTCAACTGACTTTCCTTTTATTAGTGTTGGGCAAAATCAGAAGTATAGTGAGGTATGAAAACTAAAGAAAGAAGTAGATGTAGTTGCTAAAGGGTGAGTAAATACTTGACAATGTTTAGTTGAATGAGACTGAAAGTTCAGATAATGGAAAGTGACTGTGTTTATTCTTAAAATTTGTTGTTGGTATAAAAATATTCTGAAGAAATGACAAGTTTGTTTCATTTCCGCAGTGTTCAAAGAGTTACTTTGTAGGACTGAACAAGAGAAATCTGGTGTGCCTCATATTCCAAAAATTGCTGAAAAAAAAAGTAATCGCCATTCTATCCAGCATGTGCCAGGAGATATTGAACAGGCATCACAAGAGAAAGGAAGTAAGAAAGTTAAAGCAAATACTGTTTCAGGTGGAAGAAACAAAATCAGGAAGATTTTGGATAAAACACGATTTAGTATCTTGCCTCCAAAACTATTTAGGTAAGTAATGCCAATCTTAGCCATGCAGAAATTTTCACATTCACTGTAAAGTTTTTATTTGGGGTTGGGGGAGGCTTTGGTAAGTTTTGCTTAATATATAACTAATGTATAATAAAGTCTTCAAAGAGTACTTATATAAGAATACATTGAACATCTGTCACTTTCATGAAGTTACCACTTTCAGATTATACAATAGCATTATTTTGAATTTTGGAAATTTTAGTCTCCTGATTTACAAATCGTACACCTTAAATCTTGGGACCCATTCACCAGTTTTTTGTTTTTTTAAAAAATCATTTTTTCCTTGTAGCACCATTTATTCCTTCTTGAATTGTAAATTTGAACTTTTTAATCAGACCTATTTCTGTTTCCAAATGGGATATCACCAAAACGTAGTAATACTTGAAGATTTTAAATATAAATTAGGTCTGTAAAATAATGATGAAATCAGTCCACTAAAGTGTCGTGATTGGGGTTGACTCTAGTATATATTACATTAGCAACTTCCTGAAGCAGTTACAAAAGTTCTAATCAAGAGCAGTACAATACTTAGCACATAGTAGGCACTCAGTTAATATTTATTGAATAAGTTAAGACAGTGAATAATCAGTGAACGAAATAAAGCATGTTCAAAAAATATATTAAAATATTTGCCTCTTGAAAGTTCCTGGTAGTTGTGTTAGGTGATAGTTATAGAAATAAGGAGAGAGTCCTTACCTCTCAGGAATTCACATCAGGAGCCCTTATTCTCTACACATTTATTATATACTAAGCCAGAGATGGGAAGATTAATAGATCAAGGTTCTTATCCTCCAAAAGTTGATAATCTAAGCAAATTGCAAAGTTCTCACATTGCAGGGTGATAAGTGGAGGCAGGAACAAACTTGTTAGGTTTGAATAGTCTGAGTTTCTGTGTATACAACTAGAGCTGGAGCAAGAGAAGTAGGTTATGAGAGACCTTGAATATTATGCTAAAGATAACAGACTTCATCATGTCATGACAGGGAGCCATAAGAAGACATGTGATTTGATAAGATTTGTTCTTTTAGGAAGACTTCCTTGATGGCTATGGTAGTGATTTGGAGTTGTGGATACAGCACAATATAGCAGTGATAGCAGGGAGAACAATTGGGTGGCAACTAGGAATTGTGTCAGCTCTCATGTTAATGACAGCTATTTTAAAATATTTTTTTCAATAATTAAAAATCTCACAGATTTTTCAATCGGAAATGCCCGTCTTCCTGAATTCTTATTTCTAGTCAGGGAAACACATTTACTCCTCATTTAATTTTGAACTCGAACCCTGAGCTTTGTTCTTAATTTCACTGATTTCTAAAAGTTCATTACTCATTTGATCCTTGAGGTGAGTGGCTTATAAAGATCATTACCTTAAAATACCAAAATTTTTGCATGTCGAATGTACTGTAATACTGTAAGAAAAGGCTTGGTCTCACAAATTTGTATTGAGTAAGGAGAATGTTAGAGGGGTCAGCTCACACTGAGGAGGTAGGGGACAGTTAGGGATGATCAGAAATCACTGCGGAAAAGGGGCAAAACTGAGGATCCAGAAGGCAGAAAAGAATGCACGAGGAGAATTCCTCAGGACATAATGCCCTGAGTTCCACTTCCAGAAACCTTGATGAGTTTCGTCTGGAATACATCTGTTTCCCATTAACTGCGTCTCATTTTGACCAGTGACACAGTTGTGACGTGTGTCATCTAAAGCCAGACAACAGTGTAATTATAACTCTTCAGCTTGTTAGTATCACATTCAAACTAGCTGTACTTAAGTTTCAGGCTGCTAAATCAGTATCTAATCTTCACATCCTTTGGTGAAGTGGGTGGGAATTAGTTACTGTACTTGAATTCTATCTTTGGTTGCTGCAAGAGGCGTAGAACTGAGGTTTCCAGGAACAATCAGTTGACTATTTTAAAGTATTATAACTTTATATTGGTACCCAATAAAAGAGGACCATCTGGTAAAAATAGTTTTACTTAAACTCAGAAGGGGTTGTTGGATCTCTTGCTTTGTGGCAACAGGAAAACGTTTGGTTATAAATATAAATATGAACGAAATTATGCACTTTAGAAGTTTATGTTAACCTGTCCCTTCTAAACATGTTTCATTAGAGTAAAATGCTAATCATTTCAGATAAATACAGAAAACAGAGGTTATCTTAGAAGTCACAGGTTTCTAGAGCCTGTTTTGTTGGGAGAGCTGATCTTACCCATCAGACTGGCCACTTTACATTTTTGAGAATGTATCTTATATTTCTTGACAGTCATTTGAAGAGAATTCAGACAATTCCTTTTGCTACACAAAAGTATATGATCCTTTATATATAAAGAGTTCTCAGAAATCAAATAGGAAAAAAAAATCACTAAAACTTCAGTGGAAAAATAGGCAGAAAACATGACGCAGATGTTCCATATTGATACTGATCCAGGATATACAGTTTAATACTGGATACCATTTTTTTCATCAGAGATTGACAAAAAGAATGGTCAGGGACAGAATTGATAATGCAATAAGTTTATAAAAGTTCAGACTGGTGTAGTAGTATAAAGTAATGCAACCTTTCCATTAAAAGCTTTAAAAGTGGCAAAATTCTGGCTGGATGCGATGTCTTATGCCTGTAATCCCAGCACTTTGGGAGGCTGAGGTGGATGTATCACTTGAGGCCAGGAGGTCAAGACCAGACTGGCCAACATTGTGAAAGCCCATCTCTACTAAAAATACAAAAAGCTAGCTGGACATGGTGACACACACCTGTAATCCCAGCTACTCAGGAGGCTGAGACAAGAGAACTACAAAAATTAGCTGGGCGTGGTGATGCACACCTGAAATCCCAGCTACTCGAGAGGCTGAGGCAGGAGAATCACTTAAACCCAGGAGGTGGAGGTTTTGGTGAGCCAAGATCGCACCACGGCATTGCAGCCTGGGTGACAGAGCGAAACTCCATCTCAAAAAAAATAAAAATAAAATAAATTTTTAAATTTTTAGTAGAGGCAGGGTTTCACCATGTTGACCAGCTGGTCTGCAACTCCTGACCTCAGGTGATCCACCCGCCTCAGCTTCCCAGAGTGCTGGGATTACAAGTTTGAGCCACCATGTCTGGCCAATAAATATTTTTAAATGGCAAAATTTTTTGATTCAGTAATTCTGTTTCTAATAGTTATTAGATGAAGATGTATATATAGATGCTCCCAGTTGTTTTATCTATACTAAAACAAAATTGGGAACACCCTAAATGTCCAACTACAAGGATTGGTTAAATAAATTGTGCTATACATCAGAAAAATGACTAGAAGGAAAAATATCAAAATGTTGATTGTGGTTTTTGGAAAGCATGGTTTCATAGGTAATTTTTCTCTTTCTTCCATGCTTTCTGTATTTTGCAAGTTTTATTCTTGAACATTTGTTATTTTTTAATTGAAAAAAAAATGTTTAATTAGTTCAGTTTCACAGTTTCTGAGCATCTCCTGTGTGCCAGACCTCTTTGGAAGAGGCACCAAGAACAGAAACAAGTTCTCTGCCTTTAGCAGCACTCAATTCTGTAAGAGTAGGGGATGAATTGTCATAGAAAAGAAACAATGCCTGCATCTGTGAGAGGAGCAAAGAAAGAATATTGTAAGGAAAGAACAAATACTTGAGATAAGAATAGGTAATTCCAAAATCCCAAACAAACCATGATATAATTTTAAAAGAATATTCCTGCCGGGCGCGGTGGCTCAAGCCTGTAATCCCAGCACTTTGGGAGGCCGAGGCGGGTGGATCACGAGGTCAAGAGATCAAGACCATCCTGGTCAACATGGTGAAACCCCGTCTCTACTAAAAATACAAAAAATTAGCTGGGCATGGTGGCACGTGCCTGTAATCCCAGCTACTCAGGAGGCTGAGGCAGGAGAATTGCCTGAACCCAGGAGGCGGAGGTTGCGGTGAGCCGAGATCGCGCCATTGCACTCCAGCCTGGGTAACAAGAAAAAAACCCCATCTCTAAAAAAAAAAAAAAAAAAAAAAAAAAAAGAATATTCCTAAAAATTAAAGTGAAAAATGTTACTGATTTTAATTACATCTGTAAGTTAAGACAGAGGTATGGTTTTTATTGACCCAAGAATACTTCACATTTCAGGAAATCTGTTTTTCTTTTTTAAAAATCATGCAGCTTTTATTTTGTTTGTTTTTAAAATCACAGTTGCCTAAGTAACATCTTTGTATTATTCCTTGTAACAATCCCAGAAATAAACTGCCTTGCTTGTTGAACAAGAATTAGTATTTTTTGCTCCCCATTTCTTGTCAAAATACTTACTTTTTTTTGCCTTTTTTTTTTTTTTTTTGGGGGGAGACGGAGTTTCGCTCTTGTTACCCAGGCTGGAGTGCAATGGCGCGATCTCGGCTCACCGCAACCTCCGCCTCCTGGGTTCAGGCAATTCTCCTGCCTCAAACCTCCTTTGTACCTGGGATTACAGGCACGCGCCACCATGCCCAGCTAATTTTTTGTATTTTTAGTAGAGACGGGGTTTCACCATGTTGACCAGGATGGTCTCGATCTATTGACCTTGTGATCCACTGGCCTCGGCCTCCCAAAGTGCTGGGATTACAGGCTTGAGCCACCGCCCCCGGCCTCTGTTTGCTTTTTAAATACTGGGATTCTTTTCAATTTGCATATTGATGATACGTATATGGCCTTTTTAGTTTAATAAGATGAAACTAAGTACTTTTATCCTAAGTAAGTTTAGTGTTGGGGAAGTATTGAGGAATTTTTTTAAACAACTTTGTTTCTGTTATTGCATCACCTTCTCAGGAGACTGTTTTGGTAAGAGTGATACGATTACTTGCCAAATGGGCTTTATCCATTCAGCTTTCAAATAAGCATGGTTATTTTGCCAACTAAATACTGCTTCATTCATGGCATCTACATGTCAGTATAGTTTTCATTTATGCACTGCACACCTTAATTACTATGAATTTGTAACCATCTTTACATATTTATAGCTGTACAGTGTTGTCTCTATTGAGTATTCAAAAGCAGAAGTGATGTAAATAGCATGAGTAAGAGATATCAGAACTTTTACTATTTTCTGTACTTTTTTTTTTTTTTCGAGGCAGAGTCTCACTCTTGTCGCCCAGGCTGGAGTGCAGCGGCACGATCTCGGCTCACTGCAACCTCTGCCTCCAGGATTCAAGCAATTCTCCTGCCTCAGCCTCCCGAGTAGCTGGGATTACAGGAGTGTGCCACCCTGCCCAGCTAATTTTGTATTTTTTAGTAGAGATGGTGTTTCACCATGTTGGCCAGGCTGGTCTCGAACTCCTGACCCCAGGTGATCCACCCGCCTCTGCCTGTACTACTTCACCTCTATAGTGATTCCAGGTTGCTGCAACTGATGCAGTTAACTACATTTAATAGAAAATTGTAACTTTTTAATGTTATTAAAGTGGCTTCTACTTTATTAGTAGTATTGGCTAACCTCTTTAATAGTTTGCTTCCTTGGATTATTATCGCACCCTCTGTGTCCAAAAATTGATCTGTTTGTTTTCAAAGATCAATTAAAGAAAGACTGTTTTTTAAAACATCTTTATTTTCTATATAATTTAAATACCTTTGAAGGCCCTTTTATCTAAGCTTAGATTATTTAACTCTGATCTTTAGGAATACAAACCTAATTGTAAGAAGCCAATTTAAGGTAAATGCAAATTATTTATCAAATGAGGTATTTCCTTTACTTATCTGTCAAATTAGATTGCCTTTTCTCCCCAGGAAAGTACTTCCTGTTTCTATAGTACCTTCACTTAGACCTACCTTGTCCTCCTTTACTTTTTAATATGAATTGACTAAAATAAATATTTCTCCCTTCTCGGTTTATACTATTCTTATTTATTTATGTTTGAGATGGAGTCTTGTTCTGTTGCCTAGGCTGGAGTGGAATGGCACGATCTCAGCTCACTGCAGCCTCCGCCTCCCAGATTCAAGGGATTCTCCTACTTTCAAATAGCTGGGATTACAGATGCCCGCCACCACGCCTGGCTAATTTTAGTGTTTTTAGTAGAGTCAGATTTCACCATGTTGGCCAGGCTGGTCCTGAACTCCTGACCTTCAATGATCTATCCGCCTCAGCCTCCCAAAGTGCTGGGATTACAGGTGTGAGCCACCCCCACCCAGCCCTATTCTAATTTTAACTTTTTTAAAAAATCCATTCTTGAAAGTCCTGTGTGGCAGTCGTGGTGGCTCACGCCTGTAGTCCCAGCACTTTGGGAGGCCGAGGCAGGTAGATCACAAGGTCAAGAGATCGAGACCGTCCTGGCCAACATGGTGAAACCCCTGTCTCTACTAAAAATACACAAAAATTAGCTGTGTATGGTGGCACACACCTATAGTCCCAGCTACTCAGGAGGCTGAGGCAGGAGAATCGCTTGAACCTGGGAGGCGGAGGTTGCAGTGCACTCCAGCCTGGTTACAGAGGGAGACTCTGTCTCATAAATAAATAAATAAGTCCTGTGCTTCTTTGCACCAAAACATTTGCCTTTATTACCTAATTTTTCAGTATTCCTGGGGGAGATAGTATTATTCACATTTACAGATGAGAAAAACAAGGCTTAGAAAGAGAACAAAATTTGCCTGAAGTCAAGCAGCTAATAGCTCAGGTCTGCCTGACATCAAAGCTTGCTCTTGAAGCACTAATCTTTGCTTTCTTCCATGTCTTTCTTCTTTTCTCTGACTCTTCAGCTCTCTCAGATCCTGGCCTTCTCTTCCTTGTCTAACTATTAACAGTCCTTTTGCAGTTTATTTAATAGTCTAACTCTCCATCTTGCATAGTTTTCTAATCTACCTAAAATCCTATATTTTACATCTAACATAATTTAAATGTATTCCATATTATTGCTAATACTGTACCTTAATTTTTTTCATGATAGGTAAGTATTCTGTGATACTTCTGTTTGTATGCACAGCAAGTACTAGGCAGAATGTTGCATTGGATAAAATATAGACAAGAATTAATAGTAGTAACTGAAAGCATTGGTTTTAACATAAGTACAACCCTTAGAAGTAGTTTTGGTTATTGATGTTAGTGGACTTCTTTTTCACTGCTATCTTAAAGTTTTTGTTGACTCTTTTGCTTTAAAATAAGCGAATATTTTCAGGTATCTAAAATCTAAGTGATGGTGTTTGTTTCTTTGTTTTTATTTTTTCTCTTAGGTGGATTTAGAGTTGCCCATGTTGCACTTCTAAAATATTTTAAAGGAGGAGTATTTTGTTTGCTTAAATAATTAGACTTGAGAGATTAAACAAGAAATAATGTACTCTTAGAATGAACTTTAGAGACTGTAATTTTCGTAATTCTAGTTTTTTTCTGGACCATTGTTTAAACACTACTCTTACTTTGTCACTTGAACTTCGCCCCGTTATTATCTACAACCTGCCATATTTTTTGGTTTGATTGTAGACTCCTTCTGTTTCCTAGATGATCACCAGGATTCTCTGGAGAAAGGGAAAGAGAAAGAGAACACCTTGCTATGGTGTGGCTGTGCATTTTTGGATATATATGTTAGTGTCCACTAAAACTGGCAAATTTCAAGTGTTCCCTAAATACTCAGGTTCAGTTTCTTCACCCAAACCAGTAGATACTAAATAAGACAGTTTAATTAGGATGCAGTAGAATTATTTAGATGTATAAGTTAAATTTTATTTTAATGTAATTGTTTAAAAATATTTTAATCCCATTTTCATCATTATAATTGTCTTTTAAAAATTGCTGTAGTATTTCAATTGTTTAAATCACCTCTTTGAATTGGTTCTGTTATGCCTTAGTGCACAGGGAACAGAAATGTTTACTACTTAAATACTCTCAAATACTTTGAAGTGATATATGACATTCTTTTGAAGTGATGGAGGCCTAAGCCAATCACAAGATGACAGCATTGTGGGAACAAGGCACTGTAGGCATAGTCTGGCTATAATGCCCATTCCTGGAACACTTTCATCCAGCAGCCCTGATCTCCTGCAGCCTACCACCAGTATGTTGGATTTTTCCAATCCTTCAGGTAATTTTCATATGTGATTTTATATTGCCATATTGGTACCAAATGAACAAATAGGTGGTTAAGCCTTATACAGCAAATACCAAATTTACTTGAAACCCTCTTCTCTTAACTGTAGACTTGATGCAAAAGGCTAAAGGGAGATTGTCTTGTTCTGTTAATTTGTTTAGTACTTCCTCTAAAATGGAACAGAAGTACATAAAAAAGAGACTGCCTCTAACCACAGAATTAGGTATCTTTTGGTAATACTAATCTAAGCAGCAGAATGAAAACAGAGGCATTTCTCAGCTTGCCCACAGTGTGGAAAAGAATAAGGCAGATTGTTTTCATCTAAGTGGCTTCACTTACCTTTTTCTGTGATGTACAGAAAAGTGTTCATAATTTTCTGAAAGCAGATTTTTCCTCAAACACCTTAAGCTAAAGTTGTATTTGTCACATATTGTTATCAGAGCATTATAGCGTATTTTTCATTATTGTTCGGACTTTCAATGTGGAATGTCAAGTTAATTTTTTTGGATCTATTCATGTCTAGAGGCAAAAATTGTCACAATTACATAATCTAAAATTTTGTTACCAGGTAGGAAACCTTTGACTTTGATTCATTATATATCCATGACTTAAATGATTTGAGATGATTTTCAAAAAAAGGCATAAACAATTAAAAAATGAAACACATAATGGGATCCAAGGAAAGGTAGGAGAAAAATATGTTCCTACAAACAGAAGCATAGTTCTGATTCAACTTCAGTTTGACTCTAAAGTTCCTAGCAGCTAGTATAAAAGGGAGGAAATTCAATTCCATCTTGGTATTTATTGGAAAGAAGGAAATACAAGTGCATTAGTAAAGTTCATGTTTTATTATAGCATCTTAAATAAAAACCTCAGGACATAACCTAATAACAATTTAGTGAAGGTCATTCTGCACATGGTTTCTTCCTTTATATTTCAATTGCCACTTAACCACTAGAGAGATGATTAAACCCAGTAATCTGTTCTGACACATCACACTCTCTACATGGCTACCAGTGTGCTTTTCAGAATAGAGATTTAATGACTTATTATTTTCTTAAGACATTTGTAGTGATTTTTATATTAGTGAGGTGTCATTGATGAGACAACACTCCATTTATTTGATCCGAAGTTAATGTGAAGATTGTTACCAAGGTATAAAGTTAATTAAACTATTTACCCGAAAAGGTAAAGTAAGTATTAAGATATCACAGAGGAAAGAAAACTGCAAACTGGATTCAGTTTTTGGTATATAAAAGAAATGTCACTACCAGCGTGAAGAAGTGTTGCTGACCTGAACCGCCTTTCTAGCCGCCTCTGTTCTGTCATTCTCTCCCCACTGTTACTTCATCCATCCTGCCTGAGTATGGAATAAACTTTCAGAACGCTCTTTTTTTGCCCATGTTTGCCACCATGGCCCTCTCCTTGCATGTTCCGTGAACTTTTTTTTTGTCAGTGCTGAACTCAAATGTTACTTCATCTGGCAAACCCACCTCCATCTGCCACAGAGTCAGCCTCTCCTGTTGTTTGCCATGTGGCAGGATAAGAATTTATTTCTGTGTCTGTGTGTGTGTTCTACAGCAGTACTTTTTACACTACATAGAACATTCAAAAATAAAGTGTTTTCATACTACCAAAGCACAAATTAAATACAGTATTTTCATAAGACAAGTATTAGGGACCTTATGATTTGTAGTTTTAATAATTTATATGGCTGTGTTTTTGCCATAGGTATATGTAGGACATGGGGCTGAGGGAATAAGGGATAGAGTTGTAGAAAGAGGTGAGGTAAGTTGGATATTTAGCTGGGGGAACAAAGAGAAGTGGTTGAAATTATTGGATTTTAGAAACTAAGTTCCATAGAGCTGAAATTCAGACCTCTGCAGAGAAGGTGTGCTACTCAACTTGATTTCAGGTTGATTACATTAATTCTTTCCTTGAGAACATGTTAAAAGGACTAAAGGTAAAGATGCTTTTTTAAAATCTGTTCAGAGAAAGACCAGTATGTCTCAGGCTTTTTATCTAGTGATGGATATTATTTATGTTTGGATTGAAAAAATACAATTCCCAGTTGATTCCAAATTCAGCTTCTTACGTAATTTATACAACAGCACAAAAATTTAAATGAGCTTTATACATCACATATGTATATTACAGGACATGTGTAACAGCCAAGTTTGATTAATATTTATCGGTGTTGAGCTTTCCTATGTTTATGCTGCATTTTCAAAGTTATTGCTAGATCAAGATGAAAATGGGGACAAAGCTACAGAACTGTTTAATAGTTTGTTTTTGATTGCTTACTTTATGATTTTTCTTTATTTTTGCTGCATACAGCTGTTGGTTTTTATTGTAAGTATCTTGAAGACTGGTATTCTATTGCCCTTGTTTGTGTGTATTTTGTTATTTTTAAAAAGTTCAGTGATACAGAATTGAATGAAGAAGTAAGCTGAACTTTTCCTTCCGCTTAAAAGATCGCCAGTATTAACTGGCATATGTCCTTTTAGTCATTTTTTAAAAATACATGTATGTTTTTATGTTTGAGAAAATCAGAGTATACATGCTTTTCTGTAACTTCTGAAATGTTCTTTGGGATTTCCGACTCAATACAAGATGAGACACAAAATAATTAGAATTTTTAAATTTTACTCCTGTAAGATTTATAAATTAGCTCTCTAGAAATTTCATCTCTGGTCCAAAGTCTAGGAGTTTGTCCAAAAGGAATTCAAAAAGGAATTTTTTTCTAGGTCTACATAAAGAACTTACAGCTTCTTTTCACTTAATAGCACAAACCTTTATTTGATTTATCTTCTATAGTAAACTTAATTTTTTCTTCATTGAAAATTTCTTATTTTGACTAGTTTTTAATTATAAAGGAACACAATCATAGCTTTAAAAATATTTAAACTGGCCGGGCGCGGTGGCTCAAGCCTGTAATCCCAGCACTGTGGGAGGCCGAGGCGGGTGGATCACGAGGTCAGGAGATTGAGACCATCCCGGTCAACATGGTGAAACCCCGTCTCTACTAAAAATACAAAAAATTAGCTGGGCATGGTGGCGCGTGCCTGTAATCCCAGCGACTGAGGAGGCTAGGGCAGGAGAATTGCCTGAACCCGGGAGGCGGAGGTTACGGTGAGCTGAGATCGCGCCATTGCACTCCAGGCTGGGTAACAAGAGCGAAACCCCGTCTCTAAAAAAAAAAAAAAAAAAAAAGTTTAAACTGCCAGAAAAAATATAAAAGTCTCCACTCCCCAGAATTTACAGTTATTAATTTACTTGTGTATCCTTCCAGAAATTTTATTGCACATAAAATGTGTGTGCCATTCCTTGCATCCAAAATGAGATGTTTTACTTTTCTTTTACTTAACTGTTTCACTTTAGCAATATACCTTTGAATACTTTTCTGTTTCACAATGTTCTACCAACAATTCTTAAACAGCTAATAGAGAATTTTTTTAACCAGTCCCCTATTAGTAAACACTTACAGTATTACCTAATCTTTGTGTTCACATATCTTTTTGTGTTTTATGTATGCATTATTATTATTATTATTTTTTTTTTTTTTTGAGACGGAGTTTCGCTCTTGTTACCCAGGCTGGAGTGCAATGGCACAATCTCGGCTCACCGCAACCTCCGCCTCCCGGGTTCAGGCAATTCTCCTGCCTCAGCCTCCTGAGTAGCTGGGATTACAGGCACACGCCACCATGCCCAGCTAATTTTTTGTATTTTTAGTAGAGACGGGGTTTCACCATGTTGAACGGGATGGTCTCGATCTCTTGACCTCGTGATCCACCTGCCTCGGCCTCCCAAAGTGCTGGGATTACAGGCGTGAGCCACCGCGCCCGGCCTATATTTTGAATTTTGTCAAAGTATTTTGTGGGAATTTGTTTTCTTCTTATATAAGTGCCTGAAAAATATCATGTGTTTTGCCAGTTGGCCTACAAAACTTAAAATATTTACTATCTGGCTCTTTACAGAACAAGTTTTTCAGTCTTTAATATACCACTACCCTTTATTTATTTTGTGGCGCTTTTCACTATATGAATTATCTTCCTTGCTTGATATCTGTCTTTCCTTGAGTTGTCATTTACCCACTTGAATGTAAGTAAATTCCCTAAAAGTAGAGGCTTTATCTATCTCACTTATCACTGTATCTTCATCACCTGAAACACTGTTGACACATTAACAGGCACTTCATAAATATTTATTCAGCAATTAACAATTTAAAGCAGAATGAAAAGGTAGTCTTTTTTTTTTTTAAAGATCATCTTAAATACCTAAAAGTTCTCCCATTTTTAGTGTAATTTCAGGGTCAGTACATGTATCCTTCAAGTATTTATTTTTTAATTTTACTCCTATAAGATTTATAAGTTAGCTCTCTAGAAATTTCTTCTCTGGTTGAAAGTCTAGATATCTGAGGTTTCTATTAATTTGTTTACCTATTACATACACTTTCTAAGAAATGAAATATGAACCTTGATCCTCAAGTTTTTTTTTTTTTTTTTTTTTTTTTTTCTTGACAGTCTTGCTCTGTCACCCAGGCTAGACTGCAGTGGTGTGGTCTCAGCCCACTGCAGCCTCTACCTCCTGGGCTCAGTGATCCTCCCACCTCAAACTCCAGAGTAGCTGGGCCTATAGGCCCACACCACCACGTCCAGCTAATGTTTCTAATTTTTGTGGAGGCGGGGCTTGTTCTCCTGGGCTCAAGCGGTCTGCCCATCTCAGCCTCCTAAAGTGCTAGGAGTGCCAGGATTATAGGTATGAACCACCACTCCTGGCTTCCAAGATTCTTTTTAAATGTCTGTTTTGCCTTTAAAATTGTACTGTATTTTTAGCTTTGTGCCTAAAATTTGAAATGATTGGATCACTTTTCCATTTTGATTCAACTTTATTCAAACATATTGACCATTCTTCTAATCGATTAACATTTGAGTGTCTGCTGCATGACAAATATTGTGTTTGGCATGTATGTTGTTTTCCTACTAACAAGAAACATGTTTGTAAAGAATATTATGTAATATATATGTAACAATTCTAAAATAGAAAAAGAGGTTTACACTGTCTTTAATGTCAGTGCAGAGACATTTTTTCCTCTGATGTCTTTCCATGAGTTTTCCAAGTCGACATTTGTTACCTTGGCAGATTCATCAAAGTTAGGATTAAGGGGTACCCTTTAGGTAATCCTTTTTATGGATCTGTTCTAAAGGCACCCATTTGTGATACCTGAATCATGCTTATGTGACCACATAGCAATTTGTCCTTCACATGGACAAATCACTTTAACAAAGTATGGCTTTTTAACACTATGCAGCAAGATACACAATTGTGTGCTCCTTCCCAGATGTTACAGTATATTTGCAGCAAAGGTAGAGAACATGAAATGTGTACAAATTCCCACCCTGTCTTTGTGAATATGTTTCTCTGAAGAAAGTAATAAAAGGTATCAGAACATGCCCCCATTCCCTCAAGGTCAGTCAGTACCACTGGCTAAGGCTCAACCCCCAAAGATCTAGTAAACTGATTCAATTCTGGAGCCCAGGACAGCTGAGACCTACTTTTATGAAGAGGGTAGCAGCAGTAAAGATAATAACAGCATATTGTTTGATCCTTTTTTATGGACTTAAAAAGATAGTGAAACCCATTTGTTCAGTGTCTTTCTCTTGGCAAATTGAAATTTCTGCTGGCTCACAATAACCTTCTAGCTCAGGGTGGAGCTAGAATATGTATTAGTCTGTTTTCATGCTACTGATAAAGACATACCCGAGACTGGGCAATTTACGAAGGAAAAAAGGTTTAATGGAGAACTCGCAGTTCCACGTCGCTGGGGAAGCCTCACAATCATGGCAGAAAGCAAGGGAGGAGCGAGTCACCTCTTACGTGGATGGTGGCAGGCAAAGAAAGAGTTTGTGCAGGAGATCTGCTTTTTTTAAAACCATCAGATCTTGTGAGACCTATTCACTATTGTGAGAATAGCATGAGAAAGACTATTCTCCCGTGACTCAGTTACCTCCCATGACATGTGGGAATTGTGGGAGTTATAGTTCAAGATGAGAGTTAGTTGGGGACACAGCCAAACTATTTCAAGAAGTATCTCTGATTTTGGTGGATCCTAAAACAGCCTGACCTTAAACCTTGTAGGTTTAAAAACCTGATGATGTCAGCAGCCCACTAAGGATTGACTCATCAGAGTGAAATCTGAACAAGATGTATTTGATGACTCAGATTTCTTAATACATTAAGGAGAGAGTTTGATGTATCCTTACAGAAGGAACCTGAGTAGATGAAGTATTCTACTTTCAACTTGACAGGACCCAGAACATTCAATATATGTTGTCTTAGACTCCTTCTCCCTGGAATTATATCCATGTATATTCAGTTGAATCTTTGAGTCCTCAGAGCAAGTCTTTTTTTTTTTTTTATCCTCAGTCTCAAAAGGACCAAAAAACTTATTTTATGAAAATATTTCCTGCCATATTTGTATCTGCTCTGTTTTTCCTTTCTATACCAGAGATTATACCTCAGGACATATTAAGGTGAATTTGTAATTTGGTTTTTTTTTCCTCTAAGGTTAACAGTGTACATAATGCTAAGTAGGTGATGCTGGACAAACAGCATATAATTAGTTGAGCCCCCCAGATCTCCCAACCTGCCCTCCCTGCCGTCCACACACATACAAAAAAGTCAAAGTAATACATATTCCCTAAATTTTTTTTTTGAGACGAAGTCTTACTCTGTTGCCCAAGAGTGGGGTACAGTGGCTTGATCTCAGCTCACTGCATCTTCACCCTCCCAGGCTCAAGTGATTCTCCTACTTCCACTTTCCAGGTAGCTGGGACTATAGGCATGCACCACCACACTTAGCTAATTTTTAAAAATTTTTTTGTAGAGACAGGGTCTTACTATATACCCAGGCTGGTCCCAAACTCCTGGGCTCAAGCGATTCTCCATCCTCGGCCTCCCAGAGTCCTGGGATTACAGGTTTGAGTCATGCCCAGCCCGTATTACTAATTTTTAAAAAAGGAAATTTTTGCAACAGTAATTTATTGTCATAGGAAAAATTTTTAGTATTTGTTCATGCTATAAAATCACTTTTCACCTGTATTTAATTATATTAAAAATTAGCCAATTCATCATGTTGAACATTGGCCCAGAGTTATATAATGACAAAAAGAAAAGAAGAAAAGGTGGAGGGTGGATACTATTATTTATGTGTGCTTATCATATAAACTTTGTCTTGAATTAGAATTTTTCTACTAATAGCTGAAATCTCAAGGACAAAGAGATTTTACCAGGTTAACACTTAAAATTTTCCTGAGTTAAAAATAAATAAAATATAGAAACTAAACATTTTCCAATTCATAGTTGACTAAGTGTTGTTATCTACTACAGTACAGTAGGAAGAATCATAAAGGATACCATGAAGTATTTTATTAAAATAATAATGATTTATTAAACCAGTATTATTTCTTCTTTAAAATACTGAGTCTTGCCAGTAACCAAAGAAGTGAAAAATAATGACATTATATCTGGAGGGAGGGAAAAAATAGGGCTTATGAAATGGGAAAGCAAAACATTACTACACAATTTTGATAAGGATGTGACCAAATTTGTTCTCTTACACTCTAGGATTATAAAATATTATAACCTCTCTGGAGAAAAATTTGGCAGTATACTTCAAAAACCTTAAAAGATGCATGCCTTCTAACTCAGCAATTCTCTTTTTGAGAATTTTCACTGAGGAAATAATTAGATTGCCTGCAGAAGCTTATTTACTTTTGACAGGGAATAACAGGCATATCATAATGTCATTTATAATAATAGAAAGTGGTAAGCAATCTAAATGTCATTGGGAGTTTGGATAATTGAAATATATAAAATAACACATTATGGAATACTATGTCTTCATTAAAAATAATTTCTTAGAAGAATATATAATGACATTAAAATGTTTATAAGATATTAAGTGAAAAAAATTGTCGCTTCCCAATCATATTTACAGTATGATCCCAAGTTTTGTCTTTGGGTTTTTCTATCCATGTTTTGTCATCCAAAAAAAAATTTGGATATATTTATCAATAAATGTAACAGTGTCTTCTGTTAATATTGTGAAATAGAAATATATATTTTGGTGTTTAGAGGGATCATTGTGTTCATAATTGCCTTTTGAAGAGTTTAAAAGTAATTTTTAAAAAAATAACAAGGCATATCTTTCTATTTATGTAGATATTCCTGATCAAGTTATAAGAGTTTTCAAAGCGGATCAGCAAAGTTGCTACATTATCATCAGTAAAGACACTACAGCTAAAGAAGTGGTTTGTCATGCTGTTCATGAATTTGGTTTGACCGGTGCATCTGACACATATTCTCTCTGTGAAGTTTCTGTTACTCCTGAGGGTGTCATAAAACAGAGAAGACTTCCAGATCAGTTCTCCAAATTAGCTGATAGAATTCAACTCAACGGAAGGTGAATAAGCTTATTAGTGGATGTGCTTATTTGTAGATGTGCTTTTGAAGATTCCCTGTTAAAACAGATATTGTAAGTAGAAACATGTTTTAGTGTTGCTAAATTCACTCTAGAATTAAAATAGGGTTTCTTTATTTTCCAAGCTTTTTTGTCTTCATAATTATGTAAATGGAATCTTAAGGAACATTTGTAAAGGCCACCCCAAGGTAACCCGTGGAAGAAGATACCTTGATAAAATACCTTGTTATTCCTGCTAAAATAAAGTCTTAGAACCATTGATATACTCTAATTCCTGTTTTTTGTAGAGGAGGAAACTGAGTGATACAAATCTTCATATATATCTGAATATCTGTATCTACTAATTTATAAATTTGTTTTTAATATGGCCAGTATGTACTTTGGCAAAATAAGCCATGGTTTTCACGGTTCTTTTTCTAAAATCTTTATATATATCTGAATATCTGTATCTACTGATTTACGAATTTGTTTTTAATATGGCCAGCATGTACTTTGGCAAAAGAAGCCATGGTTTTTCTAAGTAGTTTTCCTTTTATGAATATGCAGGAAATTTTTTTAAATTTTAAAATGTATTCTGAAAATTATTTAATAAACTAGATTATTTCTGTAGTACCTCTCTTCCTTACTCTGGTAATTTTCTCTAAGAATAATCCTTTTTTTGGAGATGGAGTCTGTCACCCAGGTTAGAGTGCAGTGGCGCAATCTTGGCTCACTGCAACCTTCACCTCCTGGGGTTCAAGCAGTTCTCCTGCCTCAGCATCCTGAGTAGCTGGGACTACAGGCACATGCCACCATGCCCAGCTAATTTTTGTATTTTTAGTAGAGACGGGGTTTCACCATATTGGCCAGACTGGTTTCAAACTCATGACCCCAAGTGATCCGCCTGCCTTGACCTCCCAAAGTACTGGGATTATAGGCATGAGCCCCTATGCCCAGCCACTCTGAGAATAATCTTTTTGGTAACCCAGCGTCATATATAGAACAAGATCCTTGGAAAGCTTACAGCGACTGCATGCCATGGTTGCTGTGAAATGAAAATGAGTTAACTGTTTTGCTGGCTGTACTTAGTGGTTAAGAACATAGACCCTGGATTCAGACTGCCCACATTCAGATCCCAGCTCTAGTTGTGTGACCTTAACACAAATTATATACCTTCTCTGCCTGAATTTCCTCATCCATAAAGTGAGGATAATAATAATAGAATCTACCTCATGGGAATGTTGTAGGGATTAAATGAGTTACTAAGTATACCATACTTGATAATGTTAAACGTTATTACATATAGCATAATGAGTTTCAGCAGTATTATTAATGCATTGTCTTAGGCATATGAACAGTCTAAAGGCAGAAAAAGTAGTTTCTTGACAGTAAAAAATAGTGGATAGATGGACATAAACTGAGGCTTAAATCAAGTTGGATTATTAGAAAAAATGAAGTATAAAGCTTGTGATACATTATCTCTTTTCCTTAGTAACATCCCTGTACAAGATATTTCCTGTCTTTTAGCTTTTAAGTGCCATAGAATTAATGATCTAAAGAGAAGAAAGCAAAATAGAGGTCTTAATGTATGGTTGCTAATCACTGCCACCTTTTGGAATGAGGTTTTGTATTTAACAAGGGAGAAACCATTAGTGGAAGTGTTTCTCCCTTTTTTGTAGATTTTATTCTTCTTGCTTCAATTGGAAATTTAAAGGGAAATGAGTGCAGCAACTTCTGAATAGAGGTTTTTAACCTTCTTGATTCACGAATTTATTTTGCCTTAATTAGAATTCATGCTGTCCATAAACAAATATTTGCATAGTACCAACTATCTGTCAGATAAAATAGTAAAATAAAAGCTTTATGAGGGCAAGACAAGTACCTAAAATAATATTTGACAGATACTAAATAGCTTCATAAAATGATCAAGTTTATGACATAACAACATTATTTTTACTCTTTAACAGATGTCAGTTGGTGGAATAAGAGACAGACTTCTCAAAAATCTCATTTAAAATGTTAATTTTTCATTTTATCTGTAAATAAATATTTTTGGCTAAAAGTAATAGTAAAATATTTTACATCAAAAAAGGAAAAGTGCTCTTATTTAATCCTATTTATGATTACATTTAATTTTTTTAAATTTAGGTATTATTTAAAAAATAATATGGAAACAGAAACCTTATGTTCAGATGAAGATGCTCAAGAACTAGTTAAGGAAAGCCAGCTATCCATGCTGCAGCTCAGTACCATTGAGGTGGCCACCCAGCTGTCAATGAGGGACTTTGATTTGTTTCGTAATATTGAGCCAACTGAGTACATCGATGACCTTTTTAAGTTAAATTCCAAAACAGGAAATAGTCACTTGAAGAGGTTTGAGGACATTGTAAACCAAGAGACATTCTGGGTTGCCTCAGAAATTTTAACTGAAGCAAATCAACTCAAACGAATGAAGATTATTAAGCATTTTATTAAAATTGCTCTTCATTGTCGAGAATGTAAGAACTTCAATTCCATGTTTGCAATAATAAGGTAAGTTGATACAAATAGGTACAAATGTCTGTACAGTTTTGTCATTATATGAAGCTGATTTTCTGCTAAGGTATTAAATGCCTATGAAAAGAAACATTCAATTAATATGCCTTTCTTGAAGTATTGTTAGATTTAATATATTATCCATTCTGGTGGTATTGGCTTTTTCTATTTTTGTTTCTTCCATCTTTCTTTTACTTCTTTTTATTGGTCATGGCCCGGGAGATCGTGACATTACATCGATCTCTTTTACTTCTTTGTTGTAAATGAAAGTGGGTGATTGCCTTCCAATTTTTCTTTCTTCCCTCTTACCCCCAGTCCTGCACCCTTTTCAGATACGTGCCCAGTGGCTGGTCTTTATCATTAGATTTCTGTACTGTGCTTTTTAAGGTACCTGACTCACTATGATTTAACACTGAAAAATCACAGTATGGTATCAGTACTTTGACCTAAGGTTGCTATTTTTAAAATAACAACATCGATAATAATAATAACCATTTGGTAACCTCTTCCTGTTTGCCAGGCGCTACATGAGGTATCACTGGATGTGGTGTTACTCAACCAAGCTAGGCCATTAGAATTACAAAAATGCTTTGAAATTCATAAGCTCAGAGCAGCATAATTCCACTTGAACTAATCCTATCGATACACATCCCCCACAGAATTTATAATGATTTGTTTCTACTCCTCATGTAAGATTAAAAAGAGAATTATTTATAGGGACTCTTTAATCATGACTTTGCATGGTAATAGGATGCTCCTTTACTAAATTAACCAGTGGCTGCAAGTGAAGTAGAGATTATGAGAGTGATCTTTAGAATCAGCTGCACCTGTATTTGAATCCTGCCTCTCCCATAGGGTAGCAGTGTCAGTGGAAAACTGAAGATATGTTTTCTTATCTGTAAAATGCAGGAATTGCGCCACTTACATCAGGGAATAAAGATGCCGCTGATAAACACTTGGAAGGCTAGAAATTGAACCTATATGTAAGGGAAACATCAGGTAAAGAATTGGAGAATTATGGGCTCAGTTTTAGAGTCCACTATGAAGAAAATTGATCAACACTGAGAGAATAAATCTCTGTATAAAAAGGGTACAGAAAGAAAGTGGTAGAAATCTACTTAGTAGCCCTCTCAGTGTCAGGGTAAAGAAGAAAAAGAGTCTAGCCAAAGGGACGAAGGATCATTACAAGAAATAGAGTAGCACAGTTATGATAGTGTCATTAAAGCCAATGAAAGAGAGTGATTTGAGAGAAGATACGATGGACAGTAGCCCAAAGAAGCAAGGCATAGGAAAGGGCTGAGATTTGGTTAAGAGGTTTTGTTTGGTTGAGAAGTTTGTTTTATTACAAAGAATATTTGTTCTGCACATTTTCATAGCTCGTGTAAAGATAATTGCTTTGTTTCTCTTTTTTACAATTGTTTCTCTTTTTTATTCTTTTTAAGATAATTGCTTTGTATTCTTGTATTTCATATTCAGGTAGAGCAAAGAATATAAAGAACTTATTAACTTTTCAGCAGAGATAGCAAAGGTGAATCATTCATTTGTGGCTAGAATTAGTAACTTGTTAATTATAAAATAATTATAACTTTTTGAATAGACATCGCATGTACATTGAAAAAACTTTCAAGACGTAAAAGAGTACACAGCATAAAGTAACTCTTCCTCCCAGTCAGTCCCTGGTCCACCCAAATTCCTCTCCCCAGAGATAGTGTTACCTTTTTTCATTCAAGAAATACTCTATGCGTAGAGAGAGCATATAAAATATATATTTAAAACCGCCTTGACTTATTTTGTTTGATTTATCTTGGAGATTATTTAAAATTGGTACTTATAAAGTTGTCTCACTTTATTTTAACAATTACAGAGTACTCCTTTGTATTGTGGAGTGCACATTATGGGTATTTCTAAATTTTCAGCGTTTGGCTATTTGAAACAGTCTGTGGTGTTGCTTTTGCCATGTAGAATTTTTTTTGTTTTTATGTAGGTGTATCATTTTTCTTTCTCCTGCAGTTTCTGCATTTTGTGTTTAGTTAAGAACAAAGAATTGCCTAGGTTTGAATTCATTGTTGACGCTTACTATGTGAACCGAGTTTCCTCATTTGTCAAATGGGAAATCCTGGTAGTTCCTACATCATAGGGTTATTAAGAGTATTTAATGAATTAATATATTGAAAGCTCTTAGAACACCCTAAATAACATTTTTTATTAATCTTGAATTCATTTTTATGTAAACAGTGAGATAGGGAAATAGATCTTCCTTTATTCCAAATGATTTCTTCAACCAATGTTATTAATCCATCTTTTTTTTCTAAAATATGTGATGCCATCTATTATGTACTGAAATCTAAAGCATAATTTGGGTTTATATCTGCACTCTTTGCTTCGTTGATTTGTCTGTTCATTTACTGTTTTAATTGCTAAAGTGGTAGAGCAGGTTTTAAGGTCCGATAGCGCTAGTCAGACCCCTCAATACTCTTTTCATGCTTTTCTTTAGCTATTTCTAGCATGTTTATTTGTCTCATATCAACTTTAGAATTAATTTTTGTAGTTTTAAAAAGATTTGTTGATGTTTTCATTGAGATTACATTAAATATTTAGATTAATTTAGTGGACATTTGATAGCTTTGTAACAATGACTCTTGCCATCCAAGAACACTTATTCCATTTGTTTCAGTTTTATTTACTCTGTGGAGTCTTTTTATTAGTCTATTTTCACATTGCTATAAAGAAATACCTGAGACTGTGTAATTTATAAAGAAAAGAGGTTTAATTGACTCACAGTTCCCCATGGCTGGGGAGGCCTCAGGAAAGTTACTATCAGTGTTGGAAGGGGAAGGGCAAACACTGCATGTCTTATATGGCAGCAGAGTGAGCGAGCGAGGGGGAAAGTGCCACACTTTTAAACCATCAGATTTCATGAGAACTCACTGATTATCGTGAGAACAGTGTAGGGGAAATCTGCCTCCATGATCCAGTCACCTCCCACTGTGTCCTTCCCCTGACATGTGGGAATTACAGTTCCACATGAGATTTGGGTGGGGACACAGAGCCAAACCATATCAAGTTTATAGCAGTGTTCGTATAAATCTTGAACGTTTGTTTGAATGTTTAATGTTTTTTGTTACTGTTGTGAATGGGATCCTTGTGTTTTCTGTTTCTGCCTAAGTATTCTAATGCTTATGAATATCAATGTTGTACCTAACACCTTACTACATTCTTCATGTTTCTAATAATTTTCAGTTAATATTTTGGGAGTTTTAAGTTAATCTGATTTTCTTTGATAAATCATAACTTTACATCTCTCATTACATTTATTAATAGCTATTTCTCTGTTTTGTCTATTTTCATCTGCTGGTGCTTCATATCTAATGATACCATCGTCCCTCAGTATCTGTGGGTCAGAGCTCCATGGCTTCCCACAGTTAGCAAAATCCTCACATACTCAAGTCCTGCAGTTGACCCGGAGGAACTTGCAGATACAAAAAGTCACCCCTCTGTATTAGCAGGTTTCACATCCAAGGATACTGTATTTTTGATCCACATTTGATTTTAAATGTGGAACACTCAGATACGGAGGGATGACTGAATTTATTGTAAAAAAAAAAAAAAAAAAAAAATCTGCATATAAGTGGATCTGTGCAACAGTATTCCACAGTACCAGGAGTTAGCCTCTTATGTGAATTGTTTTATCCTTTACTTTTTCTTAGTAAATGGAAATTGTGGCAGAATTAGGGCAGCTTACAACTCAGAGTTTCTCTCTTCTCTCCTGCCTTATTAAACAGATTTGTGCCAAAGTCTATCACTGTGTGCTATACCAAATAAAGGATTGTTGACTGGGCATGGTGGCTCATGCCTGTAACCTCAGCACTTTGGGAGGCTGAGACAGGTGGATTGCTTGGGCTCAGGAGTTTAAAATCAGCCTGGCCAACATGGTGAAACCCATCTCTGCTAAAAATATAAAAATTAACCAGGCATTATGGCACACACCTATAATTTCTGTAACCTCAGCTACTCAGGGGGCTGATGCACAAGAATTGCTTGAACCTCAGAGGTGGAGGTAGTAGTGAGCTGATATCACACCACTGCACTCCAGCCTGGGCAACAGAGCAAGACTCTGTCTCAAATAAATAAAGTATTGGTATTTTTACCCTCAGGGCGGAAAGGGTTCTGGTTTGGAGAACTGTTCTGTCAGCTTTCGTTGATAAATTCAGCTACAGACATTATTTTTCATCAGCTTTGCTTACTCCTGCTTGACCTCGGATATTTTTGGCAACCTTTCTAGTGTGTTTAGGAGTTTGATATCTTTTAGTTTCAGTGGATATAAAATTTGTACTGGTTACTTATCCTTCTTATAGTGGTTTGGAGTGATTTCTGAGAAGCAAAAAGGAACAGTGATACCTAACAATGCCTTAAAGTCAGAAATTAGGAGAACGTTTTACACACAGTGGTGTGGGTAAAAGTCAGATGGCTGAGAAACAAAGGATTTACTGGTAAGAAAATTGAGGCATTTGGCAACCTACCTCTGTGATGGTACTGTAGAGGTAAAGGATTAATAAAGACTTACAGCCTAATTGGCATGAATTATGTTTTCAGGTTAGGGAATATCTGAGCCTATTTAAAATCCTGTGGAAAGGAGTTGTTGAATATCTGAAGGCTTAGTGAACAGGATTAGAACCTAGGAATATGGATTTATTGGAATCAGGGATGTGAGTGAACAAAATCGCAGAGAAAAACGGCTTCCTAAGACTCAGAATTAGCCTATTATTTAACAGTTGTTCTCAGCATTACTTAAGCCGCCTTCAAATAGGTAATGTCTCCATAAAGTTATTTCTAAGTAGAACAAGCAACATTGTGATGCTTGAAAAAATTTTAAGTTAAATGTCCGTTTTGTAGAATTATTAATTCTGTCACTCAAATGAAACTATAAAATTAAGTGTTATGTAGGTATACAACTATAGGCAAGTATTATAGTTCCTCTGAAATAAGTTCTTGTTTTAAGATCAAGAAGTCTCTCTGACTTATTTTTTATAGTGTTTCTCTGTTTATTTCAATGTGTTAAAATATGTCCCTGCTTATTTTTTCGTTTTTTTAGAGAAAATGGTATATATACTGACCAGAGTCCACCCCCTCCCCCAAGTTTCTTTTTAATGTTTTTATTCTCATCTTTGGCAGTGGCTTGAACCTGGCATCTGTAGCGCGACTCAGAGGTACTTGGGAAAAGTTACCAAGCAAATATGAGAAACATCTTCAAGATCTACAAGACATTTTTGATCCATCTAGAAACATGGCAAAGTATAGAAATATTCTTAGTAGTCAAAGTATGCAGCCTCCAATTATTCCACTCTTCCCTGTTGTCAAGAAAGATATGACATTTCTACATGAGGGTATGTAAACATTATTTGAAAATGGGCATGTTTACCTTCAGTGAATTCTACAGAATTGCGATTTATTATATACTCCAACCTAATTATATCACTAAAGTTTTAAACAGTTGAATAAAGCAAATCCAAAAGCTACGCTGTTGAGACAAGGGCAAAATTGTTTACTGTGTACATTCAAACATAAACTTAACACACTAACATCAGACTGTGACTGTTCAATCATATTTGTTTTGTTTAGTAAGATTTTTTCTTTCAACTTACTTACACAGACAGAAAAGTACCCAAAACAAATGAACAGCTAATGAATTATGACAAAACAAACACTCAAAAAATTAAACATTGCCAGCACCCCAGAAGCTTTGTTCATGCCCCTTTTCAATTACCACCTTTATTTTCTTCCCCAGGGTTAACAACTATCCTGATTTCTAGTGCTGTAGTTTCAGCTGTTCTTGAACTTTATGTAAATAGAATTACAGAGTATGTTTGTTTTTATGATTTGGTTTGGGTTTGTTTCTTGAAACAGGATCTCACTGTGTTGCCCAGGCTGGAGTACAGTGGCACGATCACCACTCACTGAAGCTTTAACCTCCTGGGTTCAAGTGATCCTCGCACCTCAGCCCAGCCTTCCAAGTAGCTGGGACTACAAGGGTATGCAACCATGCCCAGTTGATTTTTTAATTCTTTTTATAGAGATGAGGTCTCACCTTGTCTCTCAGGTCTCAAACTTTTGGACTCAAGTGATCCTCCTGAGATTATAGGCATGAGCCATAGCATCTGGTCACTTCCATGTTTTTGAGTGTAGGTGTACTTCATTTTCAAAACTATTTAGCTTTCCATTATATGAATGGAATACATATGGAGTCATTCATTCTTTTGATGGGTATTTGGTTATTTCCCCTATTGACCTATTGTGAATAATGCTGCTCTTACACATGCATGTGTATCTTTTAGTGCACATGCATTTTTATGTGCTATTACTGTATTACATTCATGGTAGAATTTATGAATCTTGATATTCATATAATCAACTTTAGAAAACAGCTTGTTATCTGCTAAAGTTAGGCACTGGCAATGTTAGAATTCTCACATTTTTCATCTTCACCAAAAACTGATAAATTGTCTTTTTATTTTCATGTGTTGCAATAAGCCTGTAATTGTATCTTAGTGTGGTTATAATTTGCATTTCTCTGATTACTAAAGAGAGGGTGTGTGTGTGTGTGTGTGTGATGTTTTCTTTTGTCAATTACTTGTTCTGATTTCTTGCCTGTTTTTTAAATAAGTAGTCTTTTTTGTTTATCCTATATTTCTAAGATTTCTTTTTATATCCTAAATGATATAACTTGCCTTTTGACTCTATTTTTTAATTGACAAAAATAATCATATCCCTGATTCATTGATGTTTTACCATATATGGATTTTCTAAAGTCTACCTGAATTGATTTTTGTGTGATATTTTTCCTATTGTAATCAGTTGGTAACTATACACTATTTTACCATTTTTATTTTTTTTTCTTTATTTTTTCCCATTTATTTTATTGCATTTTAGGTTTTGGGGTACATGTGAAGAACATGCAAGATTGTTGCATAGGTACACACGTGGCAGTGTGATTTGCTGCCTTCCTCCCCATCACCTACATCTGGCATTTCTCCCCAACTCCCCACCCCCCACCGTCCCTCCCCTATTTCCGCCTCAACTGACCCCAGTGTGTAGTGCTCCCCTCCCTGTGTCCATGTGTTCTCATTGTTCAACACCCGCCTATGAGTGAGAACATGCGGTGTTTGATCTTCTGCTCTTCTGTCAGTTTGCTGAGAATGATGGTTTCCAGGTTCATCCATGTCCCTACAAAGGACACAAGCTCATCGTTTTTGATGGCTGCATAATATTCCATAGTGTATATATGCCACATTTTCCCTATCCAGTCTATCGTCGATGGGCATTTGGGTTTGTTCCAGGTCTTTGCTATTGTAAACAGTGCTGCAATGAACATTCGTGTGCATGTGTCCTTATAGTAGAACGATTTATAATCCTTTGGATATATACCCAGTAACGGAATTGCTGGGTCAAATGGGATTTCTATTTCTAGGTCCTTGAGGAATCGCCACACTGTCTTCCACAATGGTTGAACTAATTTACACTCCCACCAACAGTGTAAAAGTGTTCCTATTTCTCCACATCCTCTCCAGCATCTGTTGTCTCCAGATTTTTTAATGATCTCCATTCTAACTGGCGTGAGATGGTATCTCAATGTTGTTTTGATTTGCATTTCTCTGATGACCAGTGATGATGAGCATTTTTTCATATGTTTGTTGGCCTCACGATGTCTTTTGTAAAGTATCTGTTCATATCCTTTGCCCACTTTTGAATGGGCTTGTTAGTTTTTTTCTTATAAATCTGTTTTAGTTCTTTGTAAATTCTGGATATCAGCCCTTTGTCACATGGGTACACTGCAAAAATTTTCTCCCATTCTGTTGGTTGCCGATTCACTCTAATGACTGTTTCTTTTGCCGTGCAGAATCTGTGGAGTTTGATTAGGTCCCATTTGTCTATTTTGGCTTTTGTTGTCAATGTTTTTGGTGTTTTGGTCATGAAGTCCTTGCCTACACCTATGTCCTGAATGGTTTTGCCTAGATTTTCTTCTAGGGTTTTTATGGTGTTAGGTTATATGTTTAAGTCTTTAATCCATCTGGAGTTAATTTTAGTGTAAGGTGTCAGGAAGGGGTCCAGTTTCTTTCTGCACATGGCTAGCCAGTTTTCCCAACACCATTTATTAAACAGGGAATCCTTTCCCCATTACTTGTTTTTGTCTGGTTTGTCAAAGATCAGATGGTTGTAGATATGTTGTGTTGCCTCTGAGACCTCTGTTCTGTTCCATTGGTCTATATGTCTGTTTTGGTACCAGTACCATGCTGTTTTGATTACTGTAGCCTTGTAGTATAGTTTGAAGTCCAGTAGTGTGATGCCTCCCGCTTTGTTCTTTTTGCTTAGAATTGACTTGGCTATGCAGGCTCTCTTTTGGTTTCATATGAAGTTGAAGGTGGTTTTTTCCAGTTCTATGAAGAAGGTCATTGGTAGCTTGATGGGGATAGCAGTGAATCTGTAAATTACTTTGGGTAGTATGGCCATTTTCACGATATTGATTCTTCCTAACCATGAACATGGAATGTTTCTCCATCTGTTTGTGTCCTCTCTTATTTCATTGAGCAGTGGCTTGTAGTTCTCAATGAAGAGGTCCTTTACGTTCCTTGTTAGTTGTATTCCTAGGTATTTTATTCTCTTTGTGGCAATTTTGAATGGAAGTTTGTTCTAGATTTGGCTCTCTTTAAGTCTGTTATTGGTATATAGGAATGCATGTGATTTTTGCACATTGATTTTGTATCCCGAGACTTTGCTGAAGTTGCTTATCAGTTTCAGGAGATTTGGGGCTGAGACAATGGGGTCTTCTAGATATACAATCATGTCGTCTGCAAATAGAGACAATTTGACTTCCTCCATTCCTATTTGAATGCCCTTTATTTCTTTTTCTTGCCTGATTGCTCTGGCTAGAACTTCTAGGACTATATTGAATAGGAGTGGTGAGAGAGGGCATCCTTGTCTAGTGCCACATTTCAAGGGGAATGCTTCCAGTTTTTGCCCATTCAGTATGATATTGGCTGTTGGTTTGTCGTAAATACCTTTTATTATTTTGAGATACGTTCCGTCAATACCTAGCTTATTGAGGGTTTTTAGCATAAAGGGCTGTTGAATTTTGTCAAAGGCCTTCTCTGCATCAATTGAGATAATTACGTGGTTTTTGTCTTTGGTTCTGTTTATATGGCGAATTACGTTTATGGACTTGCGTATATTGAACCAGCCTTGCATCCTCGGGATGAAGTTTACTTGATCATGGTGGATAAGTTTTTTGATGTGCTGTTGGCAATCAGCTTGACAGTATTTTATTGAAGATTTTTGCATCTATGTTCATCATGGATATTGGCCTGAAGTTTTCTTTTCTTGTTGAGTCTCTACCGAGTTTTGCAATCAGGATGATGTTGGTCTCATAAAATGATTTGGGAAGAATTCCCTCTGTTTGTATTGTTTGGAATAGTTTCAGGAGGAATGGTACCAGCTCCTCTTTGTATGTCTGGTAGAATTCAGCTGTGAACCCGTCTGGACCTGGGCATTTTTTGGGTGGTAAGCTCTTAATTGCTGCCTCAACTTCAGACCTTGTTATGGGTCTGTGTTAAATTAGATGTCATACCATACATATTTGTTAATTCATTTAATATTTATTAGTACTTTTTTGTGTGTCAGATAATGCAGGGAACTTAGACCACTTAAATTCCATTTGCTAATCTCCTGATGTTCATGCAGTTGTTACTGTGCTTTTAACTCCCACAAGATACTATTGTTGCTTAATAAAGCCAGTATTTATTTAACCTTGCCTGTATATTTACTTTTATTGTTGTTACTATTTTTTATTCATTCTTGCATATCAGAGCTTCCATATCACTGGGCATTGTTTTTTTGCCTTATAGAACACTGTTTAGTATTCTCCTTAAGTGCAGGTTTGCTGGTAATGAATATCTCTTAATTTTTGTTTATCTGAAAATGCCTTTAACTTCGTTTTCAGAGGATTTTTAGTTGGCAGCTACCTTTGAATACTTGGAAATGAGATTTCATTGCCCTGTGCCTTCTACTATTAATGTTGAAAAGTTAGCTTACATTTTTATTTGCTGTTGCTTTAACCATAATCTGCATTTGATACCGCCTATTATGATTTTGTTTTTTCTTAACTTTTTTCTAGTTTTGTTTAATATGACTTAAGTGTGGGGTTTTGTTTTTTGTTTCTTATTCTGATTGGTGTTTATAGGAAACTCGAAACCTATGGTTTTATATTTTAATCAGTTTTGGAAAATTCTTAGTAATTGTATCTTTTATTCTCCATTTGGCTATGTCTCTCATCTTCTGTTAAATTCATTACTGACATCATAATTCCAGTTTTTTGGTTTTTTTTTTACAGCTTCCTTTTTTTGGCTTCATGTTCTTTTTTCAAAGTTCTCATTGTTTTTCATATCTTTGAATATATTCAACATAGTTATTTTAAAGTCTGTCTCTAATAATTCCATAATCTGGGTCCCATTTGAGTCTTACTCTGTTTTCTTTTTTTCTCTTTCATTTTAGTCATGTTATGTTTTCTCCTGATGTGTCTGGTTATGATTGAAAAGTGAGATTACAGAAATATCTCACTTTTTGAATGATGTTCCGTATCTCCAGAGAGGATTAAAGCTTGCTTCTGGCAGGCAGTTAGAGGTGCTAGAATTTCAAAATCACATTAATCCATTTTGACATAATTTAACAAAAGACTTTTATCCCGGTCTACATTCAGTTTATCCTTGGTCTCAGGATATAGTCCCCCAGAATCCCAACCAAACATTGGAGGTTTACATGGACTTTAGTTGCTTTTCCTTTTGTCTCAGAAGGCAGGGTGTCTGTACTTGGTTTTTCAGCTCATTATCCTTTTCTGAAATCAGATACACCTAGGGGCAAGCACTGGGAAATGCTAAACTTGCTTCTCTGCATTTTTTCTTCTACTTTTGTCCAACTTTTCCAGTCTCAGCAGAAGTATTGTTCTAATTATGTAGTCTTATTGCCTCTTTTGTTATCACTCATTTTTTATAAGGAAATATTATAGGCTTCAAATATGTTTTTGTGACCTGCTCCTTGAAATATGTTTATGTAACTTGAGAGTGTTCATCATGATTATTTTGTTTCCAACTTGTGTTGAGACCCTGAACAATTCTTGTGTCCAGTGTATAGGTACTGTTTACCATATATTCCTCAGTCTTGCCTTCAGGGCATTGGATTTTGACAGACCTCAGGGTCTACCCTGGGAGATAAATGGTGTGATGCTATGTTATAGACAAGTGTGAGAAGACAGTGCTGTAAACGGTCAGGTTGTCCTTTGTTTGGGTTTTTGTTTTGTTTTGTTTTCGTGGGTTTTTTTTGAGTTGAGGTGTTACTCTGTTGTCCAGGTTGAAGTGCAGTGGCACATTCAAGGCTCACTGCAGCCTCAAACTCCTGAGCTCAGGCAGTCCTCCTTCCTTGGCCTTCCAAAGTGCTGGGATTACAGATGGGAGCCATTGTGCCCCCAGCCCGTGAAACTGGTTTTAGAGGCCGTGCACAGTTTATCACTTGACTTTATTCATAACTGTTACTTTTATATGGAACACAATATCTCCTAGTAGCTCACTCCCTAAGAGCAGGGTTGAACCATCTATGGGTATATCAGTTCTTAAAAACAAAATTGGCACTATGATAAAGAAGGTCCTTCTTTGTGCCCTTTAAGAATACCAGCTTGACTTTTGCTACTTTTATGTACATAATTTAATTTTGAACTTAAAAATTTATTTTCATTCTATAGGAAATGACTCCAAAGTAGATGGTTTAGTAAACTTTGAGAAGTTAAGAATGATTTCCAAGGAAATCCGCCAAGTTGTTCGAATGACTTCTGCTAACATGGACCCAGCCATGATGTTTCGACAGAGGTATGACATTGAAATATGTAAAAGTGTTGCAGAGTGGCATCAAGGATGACATCATAATAATAAAGTTTATCATTTATTGATCATACATACTTATTACTCTACCATTTGTTGCATACTATACAAAGTACTTTACATATGTCAATTTCATGTACTCATGTATCATAATAACCATAACAGGTAGGTGGTATTACCTTTCTTTTTACATATTAAGAAATTGAATGAAACTTAGAGCAGTTTTTACATAATTTGCAAATATTTATATATGGATAGTTCTGTATTACTTTTATTTAAAACATCAGCAAACAAATACAAGAAAACTGCTTATAATCTTCATGTTTTCATCTTGTTTCTAACCTAATTTGTAAAGTATTAGTCTGCCTATGTATTTTATTTTTACTGAATATTTTTAATGTTCTATTTCTGTTTAATTCATACTTCATTCCTTTAAACCATTTTTCCTTTTCTCAAATTATGATACTGTTTCATTTGTATATAAGTTTTTATTACATACAAATGAACAGAATTTACAAAGTGCAAATTTAATCATATTTCATCTTTACTAAAAATGAAAATTTTATTGTGTTCTGTATTAACCTGATCTTTTAAGAACGCTTTTTAAGGTTCATTTTTAATGTAATAACAAAGGCTTTCTCAGCTTACGTAAAGTTGAAACAAAGTATGTTGTTAAGCTGTTACTAGTAATTTTTACAATTTTCAGGGTGTAAATAGACATTGTAGTTTTAATTTTTGATCTGATTTCTTTTTTGGCCTATGTGTATAGCTTCTGTTCACAAGGACATTAAAAATGAAATAATTTACAGAGGCCGACACAATTTTTATGGCTTAAAAAAATACAGTGTGCTAAGGAAACAAAAAATACTTGAGATTAGATTTGTGCAAAAGTATTTGTGATTTTTGCCGTTACTTTTAATGACAAAAATTGCAATTACTTTTACACCAACACAATACTTTAAAAACCAGAGTTGGAACTTTCATAACGCAATAGAACCAGTGGTACACTGGGTTTTTTAATTTGTTTTGTTTAAATTGTTGTTTAGGGTTTTTGTTTTTGAGACACAGGGTCTTACTCCAGATGCCCAGGCTGAAGTGCAGTGGCGCTATCTCGGCTCACTGCAGACTGAACCTCCTGAGTTCAGGTGATTCTTCCACCTCAGCCTCCCAAGTAGCTGGGGCTACAGATACGTGCCACCAGTCCAGCTAACTTTTTTATGTTTATTTTTTGGTAGAGACAGGGCTTCGCTATGTTGCCCAGGCTGGTCTCGAACTCCTGGACTCAAGCAGTTTACCCCTCAGCCTGCCAAAGCGCTGGATTACAGGCTGAGCCACCACACCAGGCCTAGGCGTCTTTGTTTTTGCAAGTAGTTGATTTGATGGTTTCTTTGGTTTAGAGATCTGCAAAGTATGGAAGGAAGGGGGGGTGTGCCAGATTCCTCTTTCCTGCGCATCCCACTTCTGCACGTTGAGAATCACTACAAGTAATGAAAGATGTCATTGCTTAACAGTGTGGAAGCAGAAAATAGTAAGAACTAGGTACCAAAGCAAAAAAGGGTTTGTTTTTTATTGCATGTCCTTGTACAGTGGCCCTACCAGTTCCTGTTGTCTTATATGGACCTCTGTTTACTCATACATGTTAACATCCTGGTTCCTGAAGACATGAAGAATTTGTGACCCTGCCAGACCAGTTTATAATATATTAAGTGCTAGCCATACTTCAGTGATGAGCAAAGGAGAAAAACTGATAAGGAAATTAATAAACATGGCTGTTTTCTTGGGAATGGCCTGGATTAAATAGAATAGGGTATTGGGGGAAAATAAAAACATCTGTATTAAAGATTGGACTGAATTTTTCCTGAATCAGTTTTGTCAGCCAGTACTAAATGTAATACCTTTTTTTAAACAAACAATGTCCATTTCGGTGGTGTATGAATATCTAATTTAGACAAAGCACCCCCTTTTAACAGTAATCAATTTGCAGACATAAAAAATAGATTCTTTAGTCAATCAAACAAGAATGTAAAGATATATAGTATTATGAAGACTTCAATGATGTTTTTACTTAGATTTTAAGTTGTTTTTGCTAGTCAGCATGTCTTACAAGACACCTTTCAGAGAAATATCTGCACTTAAAAATGAAATTTTATGTTTTTATGTCCCTTGTAATGTTATCATTTAAATGAGTGGCCCAAAAGTCTTGTCAAAAAGATGTTCAAAAATTCTGACTGGGTGCTGTGGCTCACGCCTGTAATCCCAGCACTTTGGGAGGCCAGCGCAGGCAGATCATGAGGTCAGAAGTACAAGACCAGCCTGACTAACATGGTGAAACCCCGTCTCTACTAAAAATAGAAAAATCAGCCAGGCATGGTGGCGTGTGCCTGTAATCCCAGCTATTCAGGAGGCTGAGGCAGGAGAATCGTTTGAACCCAGGAAGTGGAGGTTGCATTGAGCTGAGATCGCACCACTGTACTCCAACCTGGGTGACAGAGCAAGACTCCATATCAAAAAAAATTCTATTCCTTTAAGGTCTTTTTCTTTGTTCTTTTTTTGTTTGACAGAGTCTTACTCTGTTGCCAGGTGCCAGGCTGGAGTGTAGTGATACAATCTTGGCTCACTGCAACCTCTGCCTCCCAGGTTCAAGCAATTCTTCTGCCTCAGCCTCCTGAGTAGCTGGGACTACAGGCTCATGCCACCACGCCCAGCTAATTTTGTATTTTTATTAGAGACGCGGTTTCACCATGTTTGCCGGGTTGGTCTCGATCTCTTGACCTCGTGATCCACCCGCCTTGGCCTCCCAAAGTGCTGGGATTACAGGCTTGAGCCACCACGCCTGACCCCTTTAAGGTCTTTTTCAATAAAAGCTTTGAATTCAAAATTTATAAGTAAGTAAATGTTTTTCCTTAAGCTTTTTATTTATATGAGCTTCTAGATGAATTAGGTATTTAAAATATAATTGGTCTAATGCATATTTTTAGAAAGTATTTTGGAGCTTTTTTGACCTTCAGTATATACATAACTCATCTTACCCTCCTGCCTTCCATTAAAGTCATTTTACTGTTAAGCTATAATTTTTTCCTGATAAATTTTTTCTGTTATTTTCTGTCTGCATAGTTTCTCTGACTTTCAACTGTTGTCTTTTTTCTGTGCTTTCCTATTCAAACACATGCTTCAATGTTTGTGGCTCTTGCTTACAGGAAGAAGAGGTGGCGGAGTCTGGGGTAAGTGTAGACATGGACGCAACTGGAATGAAGGTTGTGCAACTCTTAACATATACTGCATCCTTTTCATTAATGCACGCACATAAAATAGCATGCATTCTATTAACCCTGTCAGCCTACATTCCTGACAAACGCCTTCTGCTAACAAGGTGAAAGTAGTGATAGAACTAGCTGTTTTTCCTTTGCTTTTCCACTGTTGATGTCCTGTAAGTCCTTTTTAGATTTTAATTGAGCTAGGTCAGTTAGATGATGACAGTGATAGTGAATATTTGTTGTGTACCTGCTATGTGCATACATTGTTCTAAGCACTCTAAACCAATTATCTTAATTCTGCTATTACCTTATAAGGACGTAGTGTTCTTTACATAGTGTGGATGGGAAAGGTTGAGTTGCCTAAAATTTTAGAGTTCATTAATGGTGGCTCCAAACCTAGATAGTCTGATTCTAGATAGAGTTCACACCACTTTCTTTTATTTAAATGCCACATTTTATAAAAGTAAATATATAAGTGTATAAAAATGAATGAAACATCTGTTTATGAAGGTTGCATTTTCCATCAGTTTTCCAAAAAGAGGAAGCCCTTATCCAAGCTGTACTATAAAATTCAACTAGAAGATGATTTTATTTTCTCAGACCCGCTAATGCCATGATACTTCCAGCATTGATTGAATTTTGTTTGAAATTTTTACCAGTTTTTATTGAAAACTCCCTTATCTTTAAAGTTGTGATAGAATCAGAAACTGTCACTATCTCTTATTAAAGTAGATTTAGGTCTGCGCTTATACATAGCCAAGTGTCTATTTAGAGTCATAGAATGTTAAAGGTCTTATAAATCATCTACCTAGTCCTTTCATTTTTAGATGAAGAAAGAGATGTCTTTTGTGGATGAAGGGATTGCATAAGAAGAATTTTGTTATTTTAAGACTTGTAGTGAACCATGAAGTTAGAAGCTTTTATTACATGTAAGAAGAATTTTTTTGTGAGCCACCTCCTTTACTCAAGTCTTGTCTCATTTGTGGTCTTGTTTTCTGTTAATGCTTGGTGAACTTGACTTTCCTTCTATTTTTCCTCCCTTCTCTATGTGTTTCCCATGTATTTTCTTCTGGATCATAAATTTATGTCTTGGTCTCTTTTGGTTCTTCTCACTGAAAATAGAAATTGACACCTAGCATTACTCCTATAAAGAAGAATATTTGGACAATATCTTTTAGTGGGCATTGGGTGTGTTTGATGAATGAGTTATGTTAACATGTTTCACTGTTGATTCAGCTATAGGGTTGCATTGTATGATGCCTGTGAACATTAGATATATGTATTTTATATCAGAGCATTTTCTGTTTTCAAAGTAGTTTAGAAAACATTTTATGGTCATTTATCACAATGTTATTTATTAGAATTTTGTATCTCCTACATATGTCAAAACCCACTTTTTTTTTTATATTAACAAAGATAAAATCGTTAAATATTTGTGTTAAAATTTGGTCCTAAATAGCTGCAACTTGATTTTACTGCCTTTCTTTGAATTCAAGACATCATCGATTGTTGGGCACATTGTTATTTTATCTACTACTAAGGAAAATCACTGCAGTATCCTATTACCACTTTATGGTAATAGGATACTGTTACCATAAAGTAAAACACCTTCAATAAGCATACTACTTTATGCTTATTGAAGGAGTTCTTATAGACTTGTTTATGGGTTTTTATCACAGTGTCAAAATTGAGTTTTTAAAAATCAGTATTTTTATTGATTCACATAAAAAGGAAAATAAAAGCGAAGTAAATTGGTTTAGGTATTCCTAAAATTTCTTTATATTCAAAATGTGAATATTCTGAAATGTTTTTAGAGTCATTAGTTCCTGGATTTTGCTTTCCAGAACGCTCTTCCCCCATACAACACTGCCCTCTGTGCCATCCAGTGTGTTGGTAATGCATCATTTCTTTGAAAAAATACAAAAGAACCAAAAGTTGCTGGTTCTGGGCTCCCAGGCTGGCTTTGGAAATAATTAGAGCTAGTTTTCTCTTGTCACTTGCTTTGGTAATGTTCTTGAAGTTGTCAGATTTACTACTTCTGTATAATCATTTGGTCCCTGGAGGTTAAAAGGGTATTTCACTAATGTCATTGAATTTTCTTTTAAGCCATTGTGCAAATTTTGAGGTTTCTGCATGTGTGAATAACATCATGTCATAGTTTCTGCCTGGCCAGTAGCAATTAAAAGTTCCCATTGAGTGTTACATATACTTCTATTTGAAAGATCTTAAAATGTGAAAGAAAAAACATAACACTTTTTGAACTATATTTCACTTAATTTACAATGAAAGCATTAGGATTTTCAGTTCTGTTTTAAACTAGATATATGAGCACTGTGGTCTTTGTATTTAGAATATTTTTATATAAAAATGAAGCTTAATTTAGACAATCCATAGATAACCTTATTATTTTAGAATGGCAAAATAAAATACCATCTAAATAAAAATTGTATAAGAATTTTGTATTAGCCTTGTTAGAAAAGACAAACATCATTGCAGTTGCTGTTTTCCATTGGTTCTAGATGTGCACTCATTATAGAATGTTTATATAAAAGAGTAGAGTCAGGTGAAGCTGCAGCTTGTTTGAATTGTGGTTATTTCTACCCAGCTTGCAGTTCTGTCACATTCATGGGCATTACAAAAGTGGTGTCCAGGTCCTTAGTTCTAGAACCCAAATGTTGCCTACTCATTCCTTATGTGAGTGGAAGCATTGAGTTTTTACTGCATTCTGATTTCTGACTATATAGAATTGCGTATAAATGCTGTTAATTTTCAGCTAATATGTTATTGGTAGTTCTCTTTGAGGTTTGGCCAAAATAATGGTTCCTGGTAAAATTGGTTAACGTGCTCAGAGTGAGCCTGCTATAATGGTAGTGGCAATAGCATGTCCAAAGCAGAACAGCAAGCAAAACTGCATTAGAACCCTCATTGCTGAAGAACCCTGGTTCAAAGACCTGGCTGAGGATGGACTTGTCCTGGTCCAGCATTTTCCCATATCCTCAAAGCGTGGGTAGCCTCCAGGGTAGAGGAATGCTTTTTCTTGTTACTATTGTGCCATGGGTTGCATTGGCACAAACACAGCCCTGATGGAATATGGCGCTCAGAGGGGCATTGTTATCCTATTCTTTTGAATTCTGTACTTTGCCAAATCCTGTTCTTAATTCAGAACATCACCATATGTGCCGAATTACTTTGCATTAATGCTCTTCATCTTTTAACTCATTTACATCAGCATGCAATAGCATTAACAGAACAAAATCTTTTAATCATCAATCTCCTATGCTTAATTCTCATGTCTGCAGCCCCTTATTGTGATTTTCATCTTCTTACAGGTCACTGAGTCAAGGAAGCACAAATTCGAACATGCTGGATGTTCAGGGAGGTGCTCACAAAAAAAGGGCACGCCGCAGCTCTCTCCTTAATGCCAAGAAGCTGTATGAGGATGCCCAAATGGCAAGGAAGGTGAAGCAGTATCTTTCTAGTCTGGATGTAGAGACAGATGAGGAGAAGTTCCAGATGATGTCATTACAGTGGGAGCCTGCCTATGGTACCTGTGAGTATAAGTTTTCATTTATGTGATACTAAAGAGCACAACAAAATAAGAACTTATTTCTCTAGAATTATGCTTAAGTCCCAAGAAAATTAACTTTCACTCACAAAAGATTACTGGCATACCTTAAGCATCATGTGATCAAATTAATCACCTTCTGAATCCTGTCCATTCCTGATGGCTACACTCTGCAAAAAATAGTAGAATAAGTGGATCTTTAAAAAACTTTGTAAAGTTTTTTAAAAACTGGATCATTATAGAGGAGCCTTTCTGTTTGAAAACATTTTTACGTTTATCCCTAAATAAAGAGTAGCATAAGTGGGATTTTTACCTCTTTTTATTTCGAGGATAATATTTACCAACTAGAAAATATAAGAAATTTGATTAAAACACCAGTGATAAGTACCTTACAAGTGCCAGTAGTAAGGTAAAACAAGAAAAATCAGACACAATCCGATATTAGTAATCTTTAGAAAATTTGATGAAAAAGATCATGTTCTCAATACTGATTTTTCAAATTAAATACAAGCAAGAGAATGCATATATCTCTGGATCAAAGAAATTGTGAGTTCTAAGAGCAGAAATCAAAGATAATGAAATACAAACTGTTGTAACAAAATAATTGTACTTCCTAAGTTAAATTGTAGGTTCAGGCCAGGCGTGGTGGGTCACACCTGGAGGCCTAGGCAGGAGGATCACTTGAGGCCAGCCTGGACAACTCAAGGAGACTCCATCTCTACGAAGGAAAAAATTAAAATTAGCCAAGTGTGGTAGACCTAGCAACTTAGGAGGCTGAGGGAGGCAGGTCACTTGAGCCCAAGAGTTTGAGGCTTCAGTGACCTAGGACTGTGCCACTGCTCTCCAGCCTGGGCAATCAAGTGAGACCCAGTCTCTAACAAATAATATAAATACACACACACACACACACACACACACACACACACAGACAAATAATATAAATACACACACACACACACACACACACACACACACACACACTGGGTTAAATGTTACGCCCATAAAAATTGCAATAGAATTTTATTTCTAAGTTCCTAATTGACAAGGGGTAGTATTCATCATGGATTGACCCTAAGATTGATAAATGATATGGTATTTGCATAGTAATTTTTAAAAGTTTGTCAAAAGAAAGAATAGAAAACAGGAACTGGAAATAGAACAAATATTGATTTTTAAAAATTTAGTTTTGACAATTTTAAAATAAGGATAAGGAGCCATTTAATAAGTGCCATAATCAAATCAGTATCTTGAATGCTCCTACATATAAGAAAAGATTTGGAGTATGATGGAAAGAATACCTACTAAAGGATAGAGGCAGAGTTTGAGTTTCATTGATTACCGTTTGAGTAAGGTTCTTTTCATCTTTGGTCTCTGTTTTCTCAAATGTAAAACTTTGGCAAGGGTTGAAGTATATTTTATTTCTGTGATTCTTTGTACATCAAAGTTACTAAATTTGGAGAAAGAAATTTTTAAAAGCTAACAGCATTCTACATTCTGGCTGCTACATGTTAAATGGCACATGTTAAAGGTAAAAGCTGAAAGAGTGTTTAGTGCCTTTATCATTTTTTCATGTTTTAAAGTTCAAAGCCATGTGCATACTTATTAAAGCCTTCTGGCCTTGCTTTGAGTCATTATCAATGTCATATTTTCCCAGGTAATTTGATATAAACTTAATCATCTTATGATTATTAAACAGTTTATATACATCTGCATGCCTTCCTCTTCCTACACTCACCCCAGACTTGTGTCTGTCTTTTCTCGTAACACTAAATGATGTCCCATGCTACATATTTAATATCTATATGAAATAAGAAAATCTTTAGGCCTTTCTTTCTTAAACTAGATTTGAACATTTAGTTCAATGCATATTCCCTAATTTGGTTTGAGCAACTTTATAATGCGTAATTCATTTTTAAATGTTTAAATAGTCACTATCCCAAGGCCAAACAATAGTTGATTTCTAAGCATTATAGAATTTGGCTCTTCCTAATTAATTAGAATATATGTGGTTTCTTGCATTCATCTGTGAACTCTTTTATTTTTAAAGTAGTCTCAGATTTTTTTCTTTGTATTGTAGCAGTTATTAAAATAAGATGTCATTGATTAACATTGACCAGTCAATGAGAGAGGAAAGAAAGCATTTCATGACTCTGGATGACAACCTATTGTATTCAATTAGTTGATGCTTATTTTTGCCTGGGGGGTCCCTGTGTTTTGACTTTCTAAGATAATCTCTGATTCTTATCATCCCAAATATTGTCTAGGCTGTCATAATAAAAGCATAATAGCTATTATAGCTGTGTTGAGAGAGTTTAAACATCTATTTTTGCTTTTACCTTGATGTTTAAAACAAATACTTTATGAAGTCCTGAGGCTGCACCTGCATTGAAACCATCTGGATAACCTAAGGATTAAAAGTACTGCCTGATGGAAGAATTTCTTCCCTTTGGACTATAGTATTGGTTTTATATGAGGAGACAGCTTTTATAAGTCAGGGTTCTCAGTTTTTTAATTCTCACATTGATTTTCAGAAAACCTATGGCTTTAGAAAACACTATCTCTGGTTTTCTTGTGTTGTAGCTGTTGAGGTGACTTATTGATTGAACAGCTACCTATTAAGCATCTGTTTTAAGTCAGTTACTGGCACATAAGGATGTAGTAATGAACAAAATACATAGTTCTTACTTTGAAGTAGATTAAAACCTAATGAGAGGAACAGAGAGGTTAAAGCCTATTGAGAGTATGAGACTGGTGAGAGGAAAGGTAAGCCAGTCAAGGAGGCAGGCTGATGCTAAATCATGCCGGGTCATATAGAGCTTGCTTTAAGGATTTGGGTCTTTATTCTAAAAGCAGAGATAAATTAAGGTTTGTGCAGAAGGACAAGGAAAGTGTAAGATCAAATATTTATTTTGGAAGAGTCACTCTTCTGTTCTGTGAAAAATGCCTTGCAGGCATGCTGGAATTGACAGAATGAGAAAAGTATTTCAGGGCCTGCGGCGGTGGCTCACGCCTGTAATCCCAGCACTTTGGGAAACCGAGGCAGGTGGATCACCTGAGGTCAGGAGTTCAAGACCAGCCTGGCCAAGATGGTGAAACCAAGTTTCTACTAAAAATACAAGAAAAAATTTACCCTAGCATGATGGCAGGCGCTTGTCATCCCAGCTAGTCGGAGGCTGAGGCAGAGAATTGCTTGAAACACGGAAGGTGGAGGTTGCAGCGAGCCAAGATCACACCACTGTGCTCCATCCTGGGCAACAGAGTGAGACTCCATCTCAGGGGGGCGGGAAAAAAAGAAAAGTATTTCAGTAATAAAGATGAGAGAATGTTAACTTAATCTTGCAGAGTAATGATGGAGCTAATTAAGTTCATGGATTCAAAAATTATTTAGGGCAAGGTGCAGTAGCTCACACCTGTAATCCCAGCACTTGGGAAGCTGAGGGGAGTGGATCACCTGAGGTCGGCAGTTCGAGAACAGCCTGGCCAATGTGGTGAAGCCCCGTCTCTACTAAAAATATAGAAATAGCTGGGCATTGTGGCAGCTGCCTGTAATCCCAACTTACTGAGAGGCTGAGGCAGGAGAATCACTTGAACCTGGAGGTTGCAGTGACCTGAAATCATGCCATTGCACTTCAGCCTGGGTGACAAGAGCAAAACTTCATCTCAAAAGAACAAACAAACAAAGGAATTATTTAGGAGATAAAATTAACAACTTATTCTACAATAATTTTAGAAAGAACTTTTATCTGACCCACCAAGCAATAGAGATAACATTTTATAGTACTTAAATGAAATTCCTCTTAAGAAAATCTATTTTATTTTTTGTGCTAAAAATAGATGCTTTTAAAGTAACCATTTAAAAAAAAAATTTACTTTAGGTGTATACTATATCCAGCATTTCTCCCTGTGTTATCCCTCCCCACTCTCCCCATTCCCCACTGCCCCTCCCCTACCCCCCCAACTGCCCCCAGTGTGTGTTGCACCTCTCTCTGAGTCCATGTGTTTTCATTGTTCAACACCCACCTATGAGTGAGAACATGGTGTTTGGTTTTCTGTTCTTGTGTCAGTTTGCTGAGAATGATGGCTTCCAGATTCGTCCCTGCAAAGGACACGAAGTCATCGTTTTTTATGGTTGCAAAGTCTTCCATGGTATATATGTACCATATTTTCTTTGTCCAGTCTATCATTGATGGGCATTTGGGCTGGTTCCATGTCTTTGTTATTGTATACAGGGCTGCAGTGAACATACATGTGCATGTGTCTTTATAGGAGAACAATTTATAATTCTTTGGGTATATACCCAGTAGTGGGATTGCTGGGTCAAATGGAATTTCTGTTTCTAGATCCTTGAGAAATCGCCACACTGTCTTCCACTAATTTACACTCCTACCAGCTGTGTAGGAGTGTTCCTATTTCTCCACGTCCTCTCCAGCACCTGTCTCCAGATTTTTTAATGATTGCCATTCTAACTGGCGTGAGATGGTACCTCATTGTGATTTTGATTTGCATTTCTCTAATGACCAGTGATGATAAACATTTTTTCTTATGTTTGTTGGCCTCATATATGTCTTCTTTTGAAAATTGTCTGTTCTATCCTTTGCCCACTTTTGAATGGAGTTGTTTTTTTCTTGTAAATCAGTTTTAGTTCTTTGTAGATTCTGGATATTAGCCCTTTGTCAGATGGGTAGATTGCAAAAATTTTTTCCCATTCTGTTGGCTGCCAGTTTGCTCTAATGATGGTTTCTTTTGCTGTACAGAAGCTCTGAATTTTAATTAGATTCCATTTGTCTGTCTTGGCTTTTGTTGCCATTGCTTTTTTAGTCATGAAGTCTTTGCCTATGCCTGTGTCCTAGATGGTTTTGCCTACGTTTTCTTCTGGTGTTTTTATGATGTTAGGTTTTATGTTTAAATCTTTAATCCATCTGGAGTTAATTTTAGTGTAAGGTGTCAGGAAGGGGTCCACTTTCTACTTTCTGCACATTGCTAGCCAGTTTTCACAACACCATTTATTAAACATGGAGTCCTTTCCCCATTGCTTGTTTTTGTGAGGCTTGTCAAAGATCAGATGGTTGTAGATGTGTAGAGTTGCTTCTGGGGCCTCTGTTCTGTTCCATTGGTCTATGTCTCTGTTTTGGTATCAGTACCATGCTGTTTTGATTACTGTAGCCTTGTAGTATAGTTTGAAGTCCGGCAGTGTGATGCCTCTGGCTTTGTTCTTTTTGTTTAGGATTGTCTTGGCTATGGGGGCTTGTGATTCCATATGAAGTTTAAAGTGTTTTTTTCCAGTTCTGTGAAGAAGGTCATTGGTAGCTTGATGGAGATAGCGCTGAATCTATAGATTGCTTTGGGCAGTATGGACATTTTCATGATAATAATTCTCCCTAACCATGAGCATGGAATGTTTTTCCATCTGTTTGTGAAAGTAACTAATTATTATTGCCAGTGGTGATAACCTTGCCTAAAAACATGCAGTTACTTATTTCTTACTCTTTCCTATTAGTGACTAAGAATTTAAGTGAGAAAAAATCAGCCAAATCATCTGAAATGTCTCCAGTGCCTTTGAGATCAGCTGGCCAAACAACTAAAGTCCACTTGCATCAACCCCACAGAGTAAGCCAGGTGCTTCAGGTGCCCGCTGTTAATTTGCACCCCATCAGGAAGAAGGGACAAACAAAAGACCCTGCATTGAGTGAGTATACACCATTAATATTACATGCATTTAACTGAAATTTTCAGGGGAGTTAGAATGAAAAATAATTACAGATGTTCAGGAGATAAGCTGTTGTAGATTGTGTAATACAATCACTTCATGAATCAAAAAATGTTTCATTTTGCCTATAGATGTTTGCTGACAGCATATATGTTTTAAATGCCAACATTGGATTTCCTGTAATGCTGAAATCTGTTGATCAATAGAAGATTTACAGCAATACATTTTGGGTACCAAGGGCTTACTGCATTCAAAGGTGTATTTAATGAAATATCTAATACAGACAAAATCTATAAAAACCTGTGGAAATGGCTGGATGTGGTGGCTCACACCTGTAATCCCAGCACTTTGGGAGGCCAAGGCGGGCAGATCACGAGGTCAGGAGTTCGAGACCAGTGTGACCAACATGGTGAAACCTCATCTCTACTACAAATACAAAAGATAGCTGGGTGTGATGACAGGCATCTGTAATTCCAGCTACTTGGGAGGCTGAGGCAGGAGAATCGTTTGAACCCAGGAGGTGGAGGTTGCAGTGAGCCGAGATTGCACCATTGCACTCCAGCTTGGGCAACAGGGCGAGACTCCGTCTCAAAAAAACAAAAAAAAACTGGAAATGAAGTTGCTTATTCCAAAAATGGCTATATGATGTTTTTGTCATTAATGACCCCTTCTGAAAACCTAATTAGGAAACAAGAGAATGTCATATTTATAAAGTATAGAGCACACTTTTTCTTTCTTTTAGGCCAGGCAGTAATTGTCCATATTACTTTTATTTTTTGTGTTAACAGTATCATTTTTTTAGCTTTTTGATGAGAAGCTAGGTTAGATTTGCTTCCTAGCATTATTACTTAGGTCATGCATTATATGTAGTATATGTTTAGAAGAACTTTATTTAATTTATTGTTTGAGATACAAAGTTGAATAAGAAATACTCCCTCCTCTGCCAGATTTCAGTCGGGTGATGTGGAACTCACACAGATGACTTCAGTATAATCTGTCTTCTTGTTATGCCAGAGGTATATGTAGAACGTATAAAAGAACAAAACAAGAGCTTTTAACTTAGAGGTAAGATAGGGTTTCAGAAGAAGGCTTTTTGGAAATAACATACATCTAAGCAGTCTGAAAGATTGGTGAAGAAGATAATTAGGCAAAAGTTCCAGAGAAGTTGCTTCAGGCAGAGGAAACAGCTTGGTATGTGCAAGAAAACACAAGCACTTTGCTGACTCTGAGTGGAAATTATATCCAGTGATGACAGACAATAATAATTAAAGCTAATACTTGGGAGACCACTTACTGAGTGCCAGGCATGGTTCAAAGTACTTTACTAACTTTATCATTCTTCATAATAATGCCACAAGATAAGTGGTGTTTTTACCCTCATTGTACAAAGGAAGCATAGAAGCTAAAAGAATCCTGACTGACTTTAAATCTTTCCTTTAACCACTGTACTAAACAGCTTCTAAGATGCAGAGGATGAAGACAGGTATGCTGAAATTACAATGTGCCATGCTAAAGGAAAGTTATCAGTGAGAAGCCATTGAAGAGACTTGAACAAGGGAGTTCAAACTATGTTTGAGAAGGACTGTATAAGGCACAGCAAGACTGAAGGAGAGAGCTCAGATGGAAAACTAGTCTAACAGTTAACTAGAAATTGCCCAGGGCCTGGACTAGTTTGGTGTCTATGGAAATGAAGAGAGAATTAGAAGAAGAATTAGTGAAGTTGATAAATTTGTTGGTAGGAGTGAGAGAGGGACAAGTTAGCTCTGGTTTTTTTACTTGAGTATCACCATTTGAGAGGCAGTGTTACTTGTACCATGTAGCTTTCTTTCTTTTATTTTATTTTTTGAGACAGAGTCTCTCTGTGTCACCAGGCTGGAGTACAGTGGCACAGTCTTGGCTCACTGCAACCTCCGTTTTTCAGGTTAAAGCAATTTTCTGCCTCAGCCTCCTGAGTAGCTGGGATTACAGGTTTGTACCATGTGCCACCATATCCAGCTAATTTGTGTATTTCAGTAGAGATGGGGTTTCGCCATGCTGGCCAGGCTGGTCTCAAACTCCTGACTTAAGGTGATCCACTGCCTTGGCCTCCCAAAGTGTTGGGATTACAGGCGTGAGCCACTGCGCCCAGCCCCATATAGCTTTCTTCATTTTTTATTATAATGTAGCTGTTTATATGATAAATATGTTTATATTACATTTAATGAAGGGTAGTGTGAGTATACTGTGATCTAAATTTTTTCATTGGCCAGTGGCTGCTTCTTACTATATCAATCCTCATCACAGTTTGCTTACTTTATGTTTTAAGAACAGTACCAATAGCTCTTTGACGTTTCTTAGAGAAGGTGAATGTAAAAACATCAATATATTGAAACCATTGCTAAGTTTGAGGTAAACTAAACAAGACCAGCCTTTAGACAAGGGTAATGATAGAGCTTTAAGGAATCTTTCCACTGTGCTACAGACTATCTTTCTATACATTCATGACTCTTTCTGTTGTTTACTTCTCTCCCGTAGTGTGAATTTAGTGCTCTTGAAAAGGGCTGGACTGGCAGCCCTGCAGCCTCTTCTGTATACCCACAGCACAGATGCACCACAGGTAGTGACAGTGCCAACATCCCCACACTGCCTCTGCCTCTGCCACATGCCTCGCCCTGACTTGGAGAGGCCACCTCTAGAGGGGAGGGAAGAGTGAATCCATGCCTTCTCTTTGAAGATTTCAAATCACTTTGTCAGTTGTGGGAGGTGGGGCACAGCACTCAGACTGTTAAATTGATTTCCCTTATACCACAAAGCACAGACAAACTAATAAAATCTGGTTCATGCAGACCAGCTGAATTTGAACAAGTAACCTAGAGGTGAGAATCTCTGTATGCCATTACCCAGTCATTTAGTCTGTTTGTCATTTACACATTTCAGTTGACTACACTACCCATTGTGTATCATAGCTTTAGTTATGTAGTGATTTAGGCAACTATAGACATTTTAATTGTGAACTATTGCTTATTTGCATCTTTGGTTTTATTTTTAGGTACAAGTTTACCTCAGAAAGTTTTAGGAACAACTGAAGAAATGAGTGGCAAGAAGCATACAGAAGACACTATTTCTGTGGCATCATCTTTACATTCTAGTCCTCCTGCATCTCCTCAAGGTTCCCCTCACAAAGGTAAGACAAAACATTTCAAACTAGTTCTTGTTAGACTAAATAACACTTTATAGCACATATTTTGCTTTTCAGTATATAGCAGTAATTATAAATCATTAACAAAAGCATAACTCCTAATGCTTTTTGAACTTTGATGTTTTGTATTGCATTATTCATATGCTTTTTAGGTATTATGCATCATGTAACTGGGACTCCACTATTCAAAGTGTGGTCCTAAACTTGTTTAACAGAGGGGCAAGCATGGGTAAGAATGAAGGCAGAAGCCATAGTTTTGGTGCAAATTCTTGGTGGTGTTATTCCAATTTCCTATATTTGGACATTTCTATGGAGTGTTTGCAAATAAAAGTTTCTGTAAGAGATTGTCTTCAGGCCGGGCACAGTGGCTCTTGCTTATAATACCAGCATTTTGGGAAGCTGAGGTGGGCAGATCACTTGAGCCCAGGAGTTGAGACCAGCCAGGGGAATATGATGAGACCCTGTCTCTACAAACGATTTAAAAATTAAGCATGGTGGTGTGTCTGTAGTCCCAGCTACCCAGGAGGCTGAGGTGAGAGGATCGCTTGAGCCCAGGAAGCAGAGGTTGCAGTGAGCTGTGATCACACCACTGCACTCCAGTCTGGATAACAGAGCAAGACCCTGTCTCAACAAAAAGGAAAGAAATAGCTTTTAACCAATCATAAGATTAGGAAAAAAATTATTTAGGTTAATGCTTTTCTTTTTTTTTTTTTTTTTTTTTTAGTAATAGAATATTACCTTTTTTAAAATTAGGATTTAAAATAACCTATACTGTTATGGATTTTTTACTTACACAGAATCTCATGATGTGAAAAAAACTGAATTTTTCTTGTTCATTTACATGTTTTCATCATTCAGACTGAAGCATTTCTTTTTTTGGATAGCCTGGGCAGTGTGCATGCAGATGCCATTTCATGTTAGCTGCACATATAGCATTCTAAATATGGCATGTATTTCTTTTATTGACCCTTCACACCCTGTGTGTACCCTGGGGAGAAAGGAGATTTAGTCTTGATATCTTCTTCACAGATATAAAGGAATTACATCTTTAAATAATCATACCAGAGGATGGTACATGGTCACAGGGAAGACAAGCTTATTTTAATAATTCTGACAGGAGAGAGAACCTTCCAGAGCTTGCTTCAGTTTCCAGGTTCTAAGTTTCATCCCACTCTGCAGGGCTCTTTCTTGCCTCTGTGGCAATTATGTACAGTGATGTCAAACCTGAGTTTGAACCATGATTCTGTCCTCCACTCTAGCTGTATTACTACAAGTTATTTATTTATATGGTCTGGTTTCCTGTAAGATGAGAAAAAGACCATCTAGGCTGAGGCAGGCAGATCACCTGAGGTCAGGAGTTCAAGACTAACCTGGCCAAAATGGTGAAACTCATCTCTATTAAAAAATACAAAAAAGGCTGGACGTGGTGGCTCACGCCTGTAATCCCAGCACTTTGGGAGGCCAACGTGGTCAGATCACCTGAGGTCAGGGGTTCGAGACCAGCCTGGCCAACATGGAGAAACACTGTCTCTAGTAAAAAATGCAAAATTAGCCAGGCGTGCTGGCGGATGCCTATAATCCTAGCTACTCAGGAGGCTGAGACAGAATGGCTTGAACCCAGGAGGCAGAGGTTGCAGTGAGCCGAGATCACGCCATTGCATTCCAGCGTGGGCAACAAGAGCAAAACTCCATCTCAAAAAATACCAAAAAAGTTAGCCAGGTTTAGTGGCACACGCCTGTAGTCCCAGCTACTCAGGAGGCTGAGGCAGGAGAATCACTTGAACCCAGGAGGCAGAGGTTGCAGTGAACTGAGATCATGCCATTGCACCCCAACTTGGGCAACAAGAGTAAAACTCCATCTCAGTAAAAGAAAAAGGACCATCTATTTTAGGAGCCACTTACATAGTTTAAATGAAATCATGTTTATAAAGTCTGATGTTTGGTAAGTGTTTAGTGAATGGGAATGCCTCTTTTCTTTCTCTCCTGCCACTTCAGGACACCGTAGCTCCATTACTCGCTCTTTTCATCCTCACGTAGCTGAGACTGGTTAGATTTTTTTCATTTCAGATTTTACTGAAGCTTAATAAAAATGAAACAGGAGATATAAACAGCATATATAATAGGTATATTTATAAAACACAGATTTTGATCCTGTTGTAGCTCATATATAATTTTGTGCTGCACACAGACCTGTGTCGTTGCTTTCCTTGTCTGTATGGTCCTATCCAAAGTACCCCTTATCAGATCTTGAGGTGTAGGATAAGCCACAGTGCCTCCAGTCAGACAAATAGTCTGAATGAACAGTATCCATATGCTCCTAATGCTCTTTCAGGAACACCTTGCCCCTCAGAGACTGCTCAGAGGTCCATCCTGTTATAGATGACTAACTAGCAGGATCTGATTTGGCATTTTATGCCCAAATGTGACTTCTGGGAAGAGGTATTAGGGACAGAAATTCCTCCATTGCTCTTATTCCCCACAGAAAACCTGCACTCAGCCCTCGAACGGAGAAGTCTTTTTTCCATTGTCTTTTATTGTGTAGCTAACAATTGAACACCATATTTATAGATTTGTGAGCATCTCGTAGTAATGTTTAGAATTCTAAGAAGCCGGAAGAAATTATTTTCTTCAGAATTGTTTCAACTTGTTCTTGCATTTGTACTATCAAAACCCCAACCAAATATGATCCTTCTATTTCTGTAGATAGGTTTTTGCCAGTAATCTAAGATTGAACAAATCTGTCATTACACTCAGAATAAATTATTAGAATCTGTACCTGGTTCTTACTAAACTTTGAGATTAGTTCTATACATATACCTAGTGAATGTACTATTTGTATGCTCTATTTGGTTTTTACTAAGCTTTTTCTTAGTAAAATCTACCTTACAATTCTAGACCTATGTAGTTACTTTACAGAAATAATTCTGGTTACCTGATATTTTTGTCATATTTTTCCTTATGATTTTACCAGCTTGGCTTCCTTTCAACAGTTTTTTGTTTTTGTTTTTATCACCAGCTTGTTCTGACGAAGTTAATCTTTCTCCTGCATTCTGTCTTGCAATAATTTGTGTGTATATGCTATATTTAAGTTTCCATGTGTTAAAAAATATGTTGCTAGATTTCAATTTTTCAGATATTATCAAGATGTTAGAATTTTAAAATAATGAAATATTATGTAAACAAGGCTAATTTTGATTGATCATGTCAGGGTTTTTGCATCTCTCCCTCCAGTTGGCAATATCGTATCTGATCACAGCAGCAAGATCAGTGGCCAGAGCTGCTCCGGAATAGGTGGGGCTTACTTGCAAAAGAAAATCCTTCAGATTACCAGGAGCACAGCCAAAAGAACAGACAGTACTGAGAAGGCCACTGAGGAGAATAGAGACAGGACAAGTTGTGAGAACACAACCAGAAAAAGAACGGCATCCCCGTTTAGAAGACTTAGGGAAAGAATGCTTTCAAGGGAGAGACTAGTCGACAGCAAAAAAGATGACACAGATCACAATCAAGCTACAGAAAGCTGTGAGAAAGTGAAGGATGTTGGAAGCAACATCAAAGATGAGAAAGGGAGTGCCATCTTCAATTCAAATAGCGAAGGCAACAGTAACACTTTAAACTGTTTCTATACACGATTCAAGTCTAAAAGGAGGAAGACACTCTGATGAAATGAAGTTTCTTATTTAATTTTAGTGTTTAGTTTGTTTTCAGTTATTAATGTATAATTAAACCATTTGTCAAAGCTTAGGCAGACAACTTAGTAAGATATTATTTATAAACATTTTTAAATGCTTCATTTGTACATATGTTATTTTACTAATGTATTGAGTTAGTAAACTTTATACCCTTGTTTTCTGTAGTTGAACTTTATTTTCTACTGTTAGCTGGATCTGTGAGTGAAATAGGTAGAGGAGGCTTTTTTATCCTCTACTTTTTACATGCCTTTGATTGGGGCAGAGGGGACTAGTCTAACATAGCAATTTCAGAATCATCTAGGAAACTTGTTTAAAAATGCAATTACTGGCGGGGCATGGTGGCTCATGCCTGTAATCCCAGCACTTTGAGAGGCCGAGGTGGGCGGATCACAAGGTCAAGAGATCAAGACTATCCTGGCCAAAATGGTGAAACCCCGTCTCTACTAAAAAAAAAAAAAATACAAAAATTAGCAGAGCATGGTGGCGCATGCCTGTAGTCCCAGCTACTCGGGAGTCTGAGGCAAGAGAATCACTTGAACCCGGGGGGCAGAGGCTGTGGTGAGTGGAGATTGCGCCACTGTACTCTAGCCTGGCAACAGAGCAAGACTCCATCTCAAAAAAAAAACAAAAAAACGCAATTTCTGTGTCCCACCCCAGACTTCATAAACTTGAATTGCCAGAAATGGGATCTGGAATGTTTAATTGGCTTGCCAGGTGGTTCTTAGTATTATTATATTTGAGAAATACTGATCAAACACACATAAAAATGAAATTATTTTTAAAACAATGAAGCAAGAATATTTTATAGAGCAATGATTTTTTTTTTTCCTTCGGAGGAAGAAGGTATTTATTTATTTTTTTTTTAATTTACTTACTACATCCGCTTTCTTGGTCCTCTTGAAAATTGACCATGGATACTGACAAATAGCAGTGATCCCAAGTTCAGAGATAGAGAAGTCAGAAGACTGGCTTGTCTTGTCTTATCCTGTTCCTGGCCATATAATCCAAAAATAAATCACACATTTTCTGGGCCTTTTTCTCTTTGAAATAGTTAATGAAATGACTTAATAAAATTACTGTGCAGCAAATTTTTCCTTAAATGACTTGAGTTATATGTAAATACCTCTAAGATCCTTAAACAGAGAAGGACTTTGAAACTAAGGATGTTGTCATCCTCTTTCTGCATGAAGATGAGGCCCTGAGAATTCCAATACCATACCTAAAGCCTGTGATTCTTCCTAATGACATTTCTAGGGATTGGTCCAAAGGTCACATGTCTACTAAAACCCTACTCTCCTCTGAGCAAGAAAATACTTTTTACTTCTTAGAGACCCTCCTCTTGTTGGAATTACTAGGGCATTTTCTTTTTATTTCTAAATAAAAATTTGATTTTTTCCAATTATCAAAATAGATTATTATGTACGTTAGCCATTCTGTTTGCAGATTTGTTTTTGGGTCCTTCACCTCACTGCATCCCTACCTCTTCATTCCAAAGAATACAGAACACCTCTCTAGTTGTCTGCTGTGCAGAAAATCATAGAACATGTAGATGCTGTTTTTTTCTGTAACACATTATTAAAAATGTATCCACTCAGCTGTTTAATATTCTGCAAAGGTGATGAAGAAAAAGGAAACTAAGTATGGCATTAAGTTTAAACCTAAAACAATTTAAAAAACGGAAACAGGCTGAGCTCAGTGGCTCACACGTGTAATCCCAGCACTTTGGGAGGCTGAGGCAGGAGGATCGCTTGCTAGCCTGGGCAACATGAGACCTCATTTCTGCAAAACGTTTAAATATGAACTGGGTGTGGTGGTGCAAACCTGTAGTCCCAGCTACTCAGGGCTGAGGCAAGAGGATCACTTGAGCCCAGGAGTTCAAAGCTGCAGTGAGCTATGATCATGCTACCGCACTGTAGCCTAGGTGACAGAGCAGGACCCTGTATCTAAAAAATAAAAATAATCTAAAACAGTGACTCTCAACTCAAGACAAGACTTCTTAGGTGGCATATGCAGAATTTCTGGGGTAAGTATATATAGTTTGATAAAGCAAAAATGTAGTTCTTTCCCTTGAATCTTGGACTCCCACCTCTATCCTTACTTCAAGATGGTATATTAGATTCAGATCAGGTCATGAAATGATCATATTAATTAATCAAAGGAAGAAACCCTAAAGACATCTACTTTCTAAATATTTGTAGTTCTTAATTTGTTAAATGATTGTAGCTGTGGGAGAGCCTGAGATAGATATACCTTTAAACTAGTTTTCTTAGTAATACTAGACTTTGTCTTTTTCTTGAATGCAGAGTTGGATTGGTGTGGTATGGATAGGTAGATTAATGGATATGTAGGGGAATGTGTGGAGAAAATTGGTACCATTAGATCTACGTAGATGGAAACTAAAATTCCTTCTACTTTGTCTTCTGTTATTTTTGTTTTTGTTTCTTTTCATCCTTTCCGCTACCACCTCCACTATTTGTTCCCTTTTTTTTTTTGTAGTTTGATCAGTGCTCTTTTCTCATTCAGGTTACACACTTACTCCATCAGCTAAGTCTGACAACTTGTCTGACTCCAGCCATAGTGAGATTTCTTCACGGTCCAGCATCGTGAGCAATTGTTCTGTTGACTCCATGCCTGCAGCTCTACAGGATGAACGGTGTTCCTCTCAGGCCCTGGTAATCCCTGAATCCACTGGGGCATTGGAAAAGACAGAGCACCCTTCAGGGATAGGAGATCATAGTCAACATGGCCCTGGGTAAGCATCGTTGTCTGTATTTATAACACAAAACCCAAGCCAAGTGGCCACTGCAAGCAGTGCTTCCCAACTTGACCTTGAACTTCCCGTGGAGTAATTGCAGAGTTATCCATAAAAGAATATGTGGGCCAAGCACATATTCTCTGTTCTGAATATGTAAATAAGCACTGTTTTGAAAGACTTATGGGTGTTCATTTTTAAAGTGTTACTAAATTCAAATAACTTTTTATCATTATGTATCTTCCCAATGAATAAGAACTCGAAGTGCAGCTGCTGTTCACATAGGCGAGATAATTTTTGAAATTCTGGCTGTTAAGTTATAAGTTATCAAAAAGGTTGTGTATTAGAAAGTGCCTCCAGTGCTGTGTACATTGTAGACAAGTTGGGAGAGTAGGACTAGCCCTTGATCCCTGTTCTCTGAAAGTGTAATTTGGGGAGTAAGAATAATCGCTTAGCAAAAGTTAATTCTTTAAAAAATGTTAATTCTAAATTTCTATTTAGAATCAAACAACATGGAAATCTTTGAGAAAGATTATTCTAATAAATATTGTGAAATCTAGTCTACTTTAATATGAAAAATTTAAGATAAAGTATTACCACATTTATAAAGGTTAAACTATGATCTCTACACCAGAGGTCAGCACATGTTTTCTATAAAAGTTAAAGAGTAAGCATTTTAGACTTAACAGGCCATAAGGCCTCTGTCACAACTATTCTGCTATTACACCGGAACAGCCATAGACAATACATAAACAAATGGCATGACTGTGTCCCACTAAAACTTTATTTACAAAAACGAGCAAAGAGACCACCAGATTTGGCCCTGGCCTGCCGTTTGCTAGCCCCAAGGTTTTACAAACTTCTTTTGTGAAGGGCCAGGTAGTAAATATTTTCACCTTCACAGGCTGCATATGGTCTCTGTCACAAATTTTTCCTTTGCTTTAACCTTTAAAAAGGTTTAAAACAAAACAAAACAAAACTATTCTTTGCTCCAGACCATACAAAAACAGGCTGTTGACTAAACTTGGCCCATGAGCTTTAGTTTAGGGACCCCTGCTATAAATGATTCATTTCATAGGTAATTGGGAAGTTGCTGTTTACTTGTCACTGTACTGGGCTAACCTCAGAGGTACATTGAAAAATAAAATATGATTCTCCAAGTTGGCAACTCGTAATTCTATATGCATGGACAGTAGTCTAATATTGTAATGACAAGAATGAATATGTATGCTTAATGTTATTCATTTTAAATCTCATCTTTGCATTTTCATTTAAAATCAGTTCAAGAAAAATACTTGCCAGGCATACCTGTAGTCCATCCCTGCTACTAGGGAGGCTGAAGCAGGAGGATCGCTTGAGCCCTGGAGTTAAAGACTACAGTGCACCATGATCATGCCTGTAAATAGCCACTGCCATCCAGTCTGGGCAACAGAGTGATACCCTGTCTTAAAAATAATAATTAAAATTTTTAGATTTAAAAAGAAAAATGCTAAGGAAACTTTGCTAAGCATTTCAGTTTCTTCACTGTATCTTCCTGAGTGTTAACTAAATACTTGAAGAGATTTAATGATGAATGATGATAATATAATTTTCTTTACAAGGTTATTTTGGCATGAACACTTGTAGTAAATGTTCTACAGTTTCTCATAGGCAGTAATAACTTAGAAAGAAGAAAGTTTTTCCAGCAAGCCTGTAAACTCTGATTGTACATTATCTCCAATTTTAGGTGGATACTCTTGAAGCCATCTCTAATCAAGTGTTTAGCTGTCTCATCATCTGTGAGCAATGAAGAGATTTCTCACGAGCATATCATTATAGAAGCAGCTGACAGTGGTCGTGGAAGTTGGACTTCATGTTCAAGCAGCTCCCATGACAACTTCCAAAGCCTTCCAAACCCAAAAAGCTGGGATTTTTTGAACTCTTACAGACATACCCATTTGGATGACCCCATTGCTGAAGTTGAACCCACTGACTGTGAGCCCTATTCCTGTCCTAAAAGCTGCTCTAGAACTTGTGGGCAGTGTAAAGGAAGCCTAGAAACAAATCAGTTGAGAAAGAGTTGGGCCTCCTCCACTTCTTTGTCTGACACGTATGAACCAAACTATGGGACAGTTAAACGGAGAGTATTGGAGAGCACCCGAGCTGAGTCATCTGAAGGCTTAGACCCCAGGGATGCCACTGACACAGTTTACAAAACTGTCACATCAAGTACAGACAAGGGCTTGATTGGTAAGTTGTGTTTTTGTTGTCTTTGGCATTTAGAGATTAAGTAGTCAAAAAATGGCTTTGGGATATCCTAGCCCTGGATTTTATCACAAAAATTAATTCTCTCACTAACAATCTTTCTTTCCTCCCTTCACAAATAAATTCTTTCCCAAAAATTCATGGTTTCTCAAAGACTTTGCAGCAGATATTCAAGCTATTAAAATGAAAAGTCTGATGTGAAGGTATTTAATTAGAGGGACAAGTTTGTCCTTTGTTTTTAAGATCTTTTTGGTTTCATTGAGGAATATCGCATCAATATGCAGTAGTAATAAAGGGATTATTCTCTTTATCACCTCATAAATTGTTTGGACCACAATGACTATGCATACGTGGTAGAAACATTGAATCTGCTGTTGATTTTAGGTAGTAAAGGTGAGAGAAACATGATAAAGAAGTCCAGAACATTTTTTAGTATACCCTCTGGTGTACATCATCAGTATGCCAACTCCTGTTTGTGAATCCATTTGAAGCTTTCTTAATAAACTCTTTTTTTAGTATTTGGCCATCAAATACTTTTTAAAAATTTCTTTCCTGAATTGTATAAATACCTGGATATAAAACTCCTGCTTTTCTACTTATATGGAATTACTGTAGTTTGAATTAATATCATATTCAACTCTTGAATTTATAGAATAGTCATGGTGTCACATTTAATTGCAAAAAAAATGTGAAGGTGAAATGTGCTCATTTTATAGTTTTTGTCAAATTTTATTTTAGGTTGAGTTTTTAGCTCATTCATTTTTTCCGAGTTTTGTCTTTGTTTTGTTTTGTTTTGTTTTGTTTTGTTTTGTGAGTTGAGACATAGTCTTGCTCTGTCTCCCAGACTGGAGTGCAGTGGCATAATCTCATGAGGCACTGTGCACAGATCAAGGTTTTTTATTAAAGCCTTTTGGGTAACCATTTCTTGAACATACGTGTATACAGAGATATAAAAATGTTTTTCTTGTCCATTTACGAATATAGTTTTTCTAATCATTAGTGAGTATGGGTAAATCATTTACATTCTTTTTCTTGTTATTAGCAACCTCCTCACCTCCATCACCTCACCCATCCCATCCTTAAATGGGAATGGAAATCTTTTCTGACCTTGATAGTACATGCAAATTTTACTGGTAAAATTCTAGAAAATTCAATATGGATAAACCAGATTCTCGAATGGTAAAGTTAATATTCGAATTATTTTATATCTTTTTAAGTGTATTCTGCTTGTATACAGACTGTTTTTGTGTTTTAAAAGTCACTTGCATAATCAAGATACTCAGAGCCATTTTCCCTGTGGGTCTTATGAGCCAGTCTTAATTTCTTGGAACTTCATCTTTAACCTGTTTATGATGCTTTTTGAAGCTTTGCCTTAGTCTCAGGGCTTACAAATTTAAGTAAGAGGATTTAGTCATTATTTTTAATGTCCGCTAAAAATCAGAGTAATTTAAGTTAAATTTTCAAAAATTGTTTTTTTCTTCTCAACTTAATTACAAAGCAGAAGTTAGAAGTAAAGTTTTTTTGTTTTTGTTCTTGTTTTTGAGACAGAGTCTCACTCTGTCACCCAAGCTGGAGTGCAGTGGCGTGACCCGTCAGCCTCCTGAGTAGCTGGAATTAGGCGCCCACCACCATGCCCAGCTAATTTTTGTATTTTTAGTAGAGACAAGGCTTCAAACATGTTGGCCAGGCTTGTCTCAAACTTCTGTCCTCAGGTGATCCACCCACTTCAGCCTCCAAAGTGCTGGGATTACAGGTTTGAGCCACCCGCCCCTGGCCAGAAATAAAGTTCTTGAAGGAATTAGTTCCTCCATACCAGCAAAGTTAAAGTTTAAATACTAGGACTGAGAACTAGTCTGCCCAGGAGTGCCAGAAAACTGGTTCATGTCTCAGGAAGAAGGTAAAATAGCCCTTAAACATATGGCCCAAACATCATTTTTAAGTAAACTCTCCCGGTTTACAGAGAATAGATGTTTAGGGTGAACTTTGAAATGTTTCTGACATCTTTAGGGCTGGGTATGACTTCAGGAGTTGTCCTGCCCTTCTGTGATATGGGGCTGAACTGCAGAAGGAAGCTTGTCATCAGTGTCATCTACTTCAACTCTCTCGTCCTATTTAATATTTACAGGATTTAATATAATTGTTTATATATTTTAAAAATAAGTTTATTCAGCTTTTGGAAAATGTTTTTAATCTGCCATCATTCAAGTTTATTCATCTGTCTGTTTTTAAGTTCTATTTTGTCATTGTAATAAGTTTATGGGATTTTTTCATTTCATATCTTTTTCATTAACAATTTCATTGCTTATTTTTCATGCCAGTGTACTGTGTCACCTCACCCAAGAAGGATGATAGGTATAGGGAGCCACCTCCCACTCCTCCAGGATATTTGGGGATTTCTTTAGCGGACCTAAAGGAAGGACCCCACCCACACCTAAAACCTCCAGATTATAGTGTGGCAGTGCAGAGGTCAAAGATGATGCATAACAGCCTCTCTAGACTGCCGCCAGCTTCTCTCAGTAGCAACCTCGCGGCCTGTGTTCCATCGAAGATTGTAACTCAGCCTCAGAGGCATAATTTGCAGCCATGCCATCCTAAACTAGCAGATGTGACTGATGCAGATAGCGAAGCAGATGGTATGTTGACAAGCTCTCTTAATGGCTCATAAATGAATTGCTGAACACATTAAATGGTCTTTACTCTGGTATTTTATGGTAATTCGTAATTGTTTCTTTAAATGCCTTAGAAATCTCTGTTAAAAAGTAAGAAGTAAGAAAAAGTAAGATGTTCAGGCTGGACACAGTGGCTCCTAGCACTTTGGGAGGCCAAGGAGGGCGAATCATGGGAGGTCAGGCGTTCAAGACCAGCCTGACCAACATGGAGAAACCGCATCTCTACTAAAAATAATACAGAATTAGCTGGGCATGGTAGCAAATACCTGTAATCCCAGCTACCCTGGAGGCTGAGGCAGGAGAATTGCTTGAGCCCTGGAGTCAGAGGTTGCGGTGAGCCAGGATCACACCATTGCACCCTAGCCTGGGCAACAAGAGTGAAACTGTCTTTAAAAAAATGTTTCTAAATATGATAGTGTAGGGAGAGTGTTTTTGTTTTGTTTTGTTTTTCAAGACAGGGTCTCGCTTGGTTGCCCAGGCTAGGGTACAGTGGCACAATCATGGTTCATTGCAGCCTCAAACTCCTGGGCTCAGGCAGTCCTCCCAGCTCATCCTCCCAGGTAGCTGGGACTACAGGTGCATACCTCCATGCCTGGCTCATTGTTAAATTTTTCCTTTGTAGTGACAGGGTCTTACTATATTGACCAGGCTGGTTTTGAACTCCTGGCCTGAAGCAATCTTCCCACCCCACCTCCCAAAGTGCTGGAATTACAGATGTGAGCCACCACACCCAACCAATCGTGTGAGGTTTTTTTTTATTTGTTCAGACAGGGTCTTACTGTGTCACCCAAGCTGGAGTGCAGTGGCTTGATCATGGCTCACTGCAGCCTCAACTTCCTGGTCTCAGGAAATTCTCCCTCCTCAGCCCTCTAAGTAGCTGGGACTAATAGGCACATGTCATCACACTTGGCTGATTTTTTCTATTTGAGACAGCATTTAACCATGTTGCATAGGCTGCTGCTCTTGAACTTCTGGGCTCAAGCAGTCTGCCAGCCTCAGTCTCCCACAAAGCTGGGGTTACAGGTGTGAGCCACTATACCCAGCACTTATGGTGTTTTTTTTTTTTTTTTAAATGAAAAGGGCAAGCTGCTTATTTCTGTGTGCCTGGTACCCCATGGCTCACATGTAATATTCTTATCTTTGATAAAACAGTGGCTCAATCTAATGGGATAATTTTGAGAAAAAGCAGTTAACATTGATGGAATTGTTTTACATTAATGCATGGAAACTTGAAACTGTATTTTAAATGCCAAATTATCCAAAATGATGCTGTTGATACAGTTCCTTTTATTAGCAAAGCTCTTGACTTTGTATGTGAGCCAATAGTTTGAGAAATTATTGTTTTATTGAAAATAAATGAAATTGTATGCTTTTAAACAAGAGCAATAAAGTGACTAAAAACTATAACAGTTTATTTTCAACCTTCAATGTGATCAGAAATCATAGGTATTATAATAAAATCTGGGCCTTGATGCAGTGTTTGAGAGGATTTCTTTGTTGACATTGATTTTCTAAACAGATAACTAGATTGTAGTTGATGTCATTAATATGCTGATCTGCCAGTTAATTATATTTTTATTATTTTCAGAAAATGAACAAGTTTCAGCAGTCTAGCCTTCAGATGACCTACTTGAAAACCACTGAAAGTCATTGAGGAGTGGGCAGAACCACTTAATGATTCTGCAGGCCATTGCTAACAAACAATTCACTGCTACAACTAGTCCAATGGTTTTATTCCCTCTACGCCAAGCAATGAAATACCCTGAGTTATGCTTCCTTTCACTTAATTTCTGCAGATGAATAGTTTCCTGAGCTATGGATGCTGTGCCTGGATACCAGTCTCCAATTTGCATGCCAGAACTGCCTTGGGACCACAGTTACAGAAAAAATTTAAACTCAGAGAGATCCTTGTGTACATTGCTGTAGACTTTTCTTTAACAAGTTATTTTAAAGATAGTGGCATTATTATTTCCAAGCCATAGCTTGGGCTGAAGGACAAATTGAAAGTGTCTGCCAATACCAAGGATATTCTTGTATATTTGAAAAATAACTTATTATTTGAATTGTTGTGGTTTTGTTTGTATTTGAGAGTTCTTGTTAGCTGAAGTTCATGTGTGAGGTCATAAAACTGTCTCTGGTCTGACCAAACAGAAGTCATCTTTACAGAGGTGATATGCTTGATCTACATAGAGACATGACTTGATCTGTAGAACCAATGCAATGTATGTCTCAGTTTGAGAGAAATAGGAAGCCCTTTGCAGTTGAGGTGTTAGGAACCTGCTGGTCATGGTGTGAAAGGCCAAATGAAGCTGCCATGGGGTTTCTTGTCAGTCATTTGGGAAAGGGGAGGGAGTAGTTTGGGGAGGAGGGTGGGAACCCTGAATTCCAAAGAATGAAATTTTGGTGTTAAATTACATGTATACAAATTATTTCCTAAGTGAAAGTTATGCTGCATCAAATTGTAACTAAAAGTATAGATCCAATAAATAGAGAATGGGTTCTAGAGAGTTCTAGTCTATAGAAACCCAAAACTAAAATCTCTCCTAACACAAGTACGGAATACTTTTTTAAAAGAAATTTTTATCATAGGTGTTGTAATCATGAAGGTAAATTTGACTTTATGCAGTGTTCTGCAGCTTGCCACCCCCACATCTCACAGCACCAGATTGTGTCTGACCTTACATACCCTGCAGTACAATTTTGTGGGAGAAAGAGGAGCTGGAGTTATAGAAATGATTGTCTCTTGGTTCTCAGTTTTTAGCCCTTGAGAGGACATACTTTTCCAGCCTCATGGGCATGGCACTCTTAATTAAAATTTCAGTGACTGTTTACTGAATGAGGTAGATTTTTCACATTTTTGCAAATTAAATATAATGTTTTCTACATATTGTTTAATTTTTTCAGTTTTATTAGTGTAAAGACAAGTGGAATTTTAATAAACTTCTGTAACTACCAAAAGAAAAAAAAAGCCAAAGCCATTAACATGCACTACCCAGATCAACTTGGAGCCAAAATGGGTTTACCTTGAATGGCTGTCCATATGTGTCCACATAAGATTTAGTTGGTTTGTGACCTCCTTTGTAGAAATTTGTTGTCTTTCCCTAGCTGTCTTCACTCTATCTTCCTGCCTGTCCCCCTTCATTTTGAAATCGCAAATCAGTTTTAAGTGGTAAATGGTGGTAGTTCATTTTTCCCATCAAAATGATTTATATTTATTTTAGGAATAATAGCATGTCTGAAAAATTCCTGTGGTAAAGAAACATTAATCTGAAACTTAAGCCTTAGAAATTAATCCCAGGTGTGCTAGAATGAGGCCTGGTGGTTCCATAGCTTTCTAGATACTTTGAAATGGGAAATAACTTAAACCAAAAATCCCTAGTTTGAAAGTTACACTCAAGTGACTTGGCCTATAAACAGTGGTCTTCTGATTATAAATGTTTTCCTTCACTAATATACATAATTTTGTTTTCATGGCCACAGAAAAACAAAGTGAAACATATTTTTACTAAACCCCCTTTTCTAAATCAAGTTCAGATGTCTACTCGCCATTTTATATTCATTTCTCCAGAAAAATATGCTGCTTTCATAATGTGTTTATTTAGCACGTCTTTCAAAACGAATGGAAGCCTTACCTGTCTTTGTCCTTAATAGTGTAAATATCTTGCACAGAGAGTTGAGGCCTATGGTTTTGGACTTGCACCTTATAGCTGCCTTTCGTTTTATCTATCTAACTTTAACTGTGAGTGTTCAGATCAGCTGATCACATTGATCAGGAGCCAAAGCCAGATGCTTTGTAGTTTGTTATGTATGTATTCCTTAAAAATCATGAGGTTTTGATTTTTATATTTTAACTAAGAGTACATTCCTGCCTTCTCTTACTTTGTCATATGACTAGAACAAGTTCAGAAGCCTTAACTTGCATTTACTCCAATTCCAGATCTCCATTTGTTTTTGTTTTATAAATTTATAATTTTAATGAAGAGATTAGTGCCCTCTATTCCCACTACAACTATAAATCTGCCAAGACTATTGAAGCAGTTAACCCTCAGTGCAAACTTTTGCCAAATAGTAGGTTTCAACAAAATCTCTTCATGGTGAAAGTTTTTTGAGAATTAGTAAATCTAGTACCTGATTCCATAAAATTTTATTACAGTAAATAATTCTCATTTACTCCAAATGATTACTTTCAATATGATCTTTGAGGAGAAAAAGCCTTTAATGAATTTTCTTGAGGGTGATAAGTAACATCATTGCCATCTACATCACCTCCTTGAGAATCTCTCCCAGGCTGATAATGTGATGGTAATCATGGGTGTTTCTAAGAACAAATCTAATTTTTATAAAATGTTCTTTCCTCTACAAAAAAGGGAGGGGGAGAAAAACCTTTCTTAAAACAATGATTATTTTGATACAATTTTAAGTTTCTAAAAAAGGTGATGTTAAAGTATATGTATTCCTTCAGCATTACCTTAAAGACTAGAAAAACAGGATAAATCTTACAGAAAAGTGTCACAGTGCATTTTCAAATTTCAACTTGAATCCTGGTTCATGTTTCACTTTTGTTGTTTATTTTTAAGGCTTCTTTAGTTTTGATACACAGAATGCAGTTGAACTTGATCTTTTAAAATTGAGACATATAAGCTAATCAGCAAAAGACAAAAACAAAACTGCACAGTTGTAATAATCAGATAGCAATTATACTGCACAATTCATTGATTGTATGCTATAACAAGCAATGTTTGTCTTCTATTTTTTGATACCTCTTACACTTACGTCTTTTAGAAAGACAGTGCCTCTGTATGCTTTTTGTATTTTTACCGAGTGTAAATATTTGTTATATTTTTGGTTAAGAGAATGTAAAAGTACCATTTATTATTATCATATCTACTAATACATTGATGGAATCAATAAAGAATCTACATTAATCTTCTCTGTACTTGATTATAAATATATGGAACAGATGAAATAATTACACCTTAGTCATTCAAGAGTACCAGTCTGGGACCTATATTGGTGTGAAGGCCGTATTTTTTTAAGTATCCAGAACAATTGGAGTGGTCCATTTATTGTTGATGATGTCAAACCTGTGAAACACCATAGCTATTGTTTAGGTTTTAAAAATTGTGTTTGATGACACACCAAATAATAGTGGCTTAAATTCAGTTGGGGCGTTTGTGTTACTGTTGTTTGTTTGTTTGTTTTCTTCTCCTAATAGAATAGTCTACAGGTAAACTCTCCCGGGCTGATATTGTAACTCCTCCATGATGCTTTCAAGGATGGGGGAGGTGGAGGGCATGAAAAGGAAAGGCTTAGGGGAAAAGGTACAAATATGTGTCTTTCTACACAAAAAGAACAGTACAGCATTTCCAGAAGCTCCATTTGCATGTTTCTACTTACATCCCACTAGTTAGACCTGTGTTGCATGACTGGTGGCTGCAAGGGTGCCTTGGAAATGATCTATTTTACTGAGCAATTGATGTTCCTCACAAATGTAGGATTCTTTTCAGTGAAGAAGGAAAAGAATCAATTTCAAATAGGCAGCTAGCTGGGTCTACCAAAGCATGCCTATTGCCCCCCCTTTGGGGCAATATATGTAAATACAGTCACTTCCTTTATGAGATTAGATCCCAGGACCCTGAAAAAGAAGAAGGAAATTCTGCTTTAGCTCCTCTTTATAAAATCGCCTCTTAGTTTTCCCTTGGTACCCAGAGAATGTAACTCCCATTATAGCTAAGACTTTTACCTTCTTTCAGTTCACCCACTCTACACACACCAGGTTTTCCCAGGCCATTCTGCCCCCCAACCATTTCTCCAGTCTCACTAGTGTATTTCTTTACTTAGAAAATAGATTTCTCGGCCGTGCGTGGTGGCTCATGCCTGTAATCCTGGCACTTTGGGAGGCTAGGTGGGTGGATCACCTGAGGTCAGGAGTTTAAGACCAGCCTGGCCAACATGGTGAAACCCTGTCTCTACTAAAAATACCAAAATTAGCCAGACAGTGGTGAGCACCTGTACCCGGGAGGCGGAGGTTGCGGCAAGCCAAGACTGCACCATTGCACTCCAGCCTGGGCAACCAGAGCGAAACTGTCTCAAAAAGGAAAATAGCACTGGTGAAATTAAATTTTTTTAAAAAATAAAAAGTAAATACATTAAGTACAGTACATTGAAAAATGGCTACCCAAAAATATCAAACCCTAATCCCTGGAGAACTTGTAAATATTACTTTATTTGGGAAAAGGGTCTCTGCAGATGTAATTAAGCATTTAGAGATGAGATTATATTATGAATGGGTCCTAAATGCCATCACAAGTGCCCTTGTAAAAGAGAGACTAAGGAAGATGGGAAGACAACCTGAAGATGGCAGAGAGTTGTAGCCACAAGTCAAGTAATGTTGACAGCTATCAGGACCTAGAATAGACAAGGGATTCTCCCAAAGCCTCCAGAAGAAATGGTGCCATGCCAACACCTTGGTTTTGGAATTCTGGCCTCCAAAATTGTGAGATGATGAATTTCTGTTACCTTAGCCACCCAATTTGTTGTAATCTGTTACAGCAACTCTAGGAAACAAATGCAAGTTACTATCTATGTCTGATGTCGGAGACCCAGTCCCTGCAGTTGCGGATGTGGTTGTCCAGAAATATACTTCCTTAATCCTTACTGCTCGCAAGAAGTGCTTGATAGTCAAAGAGAAGAACTGGCTCTCCCAGAGGCTGCCTCTGTAGAAGCCTGGTCAGCCTATTATTTTTCTCATTTCAGACATTCTGGTAAGTATATACTGGTGTCTTGTGGTTAAGTTTTAATAGTGACTAATAGTGCTAAGCATATTTTCAAATACTACTGGCCATTTTTACCACTTTGTAAAGTCTGTATTTGAGTGTTTGTTTACTATTTGTTGCTACAATATTTAAATTGATTTTTATAATGACCTTGTACCTAGCACCCTTGCTCTGTTCATTGGTTAGTGCTAACAATTTGTGAATTCTCTTGGAATATTCTGAATATTCATATCATCTGTTCATAACTTATTTCTAGTCATTTTGCATTTTCTTTCTTTCTTATCTTATTGCACTGGCCAAAATGCCCAGTATGGTGTTGAATGGAAGTGGTCAGAATGGGTCAGATGCAGTGACTCACACCAGTAATCCCAGCACTTTGGGGGCTGAGGTGGGAGAATCGCTTGAGCCTAGGAGTTCAAGACCATCCTGGACAACATGGTGAAACCCCATCACTACAAAAAATTAGCTGGGCATGCTGGTGCACACCTGTGATCCCAGCTAATTGGAAGACAGATGGGAGAAGGATCTCTCAAGCCTAGGAGGTTGAGCTGTGATCGTACCACTGCATTCCAGCCTGGGTGACAGAGTGAGACCCTGTCTCAAAAAGTGGTCAGAATAGAATTCCTTTCTTTGTTCCTGATCTCAGGGAGAATGCATTAGGATGTCACCCTTGAGCATGGTGACTGCCGTAGGATTTTTTGGTGTTTATGGGTTTAAGGAGGTTTTATTTATACTTTGTTAAGAAAGTATATGGTGTTGAATTATGTCAAATGCTTTTCTTGAATATATTGAGATGATCAAATTATTTTTCTCTTACCTGTTAATCTAATGAATTAATAATAGATTTCATAGTGTTAATTCCTCCCTGTCTACTCATTGCCCTCCTACCTCACCATCCGCTTTATTAGAATAAACTTCCCACTTAGTCATGTTATTATTTCTGTGTATCTCTGGATTTATTCTGCAGTATTTTATTTAGAATGTTTGCCTATGTGTTCAAAAAAGAGGTAGTGTATAAGTTTCCTTTCTTTTCATACCCTTGTCAGATTTTGGTGTTAATGTGAAAATGTCCTCATGGAAAGAGCTGGAAGTTGTTTCCTCTTTGTCTGTCATTGGGAGAATTTATGAAAGATTGAACTCTAGCCATTTTAGCCTCCCTGACTCTCACCTCTGTCTCTTAAAATTGATGGGCTCTGGCCTGCATTTCCCCTCCCTTGCATTATGGCCTGGAAATGTTCTTCAGGAAATAAACTCTGGGGCAATGGCAGGGCTTACCTCTTTTGTTTCATGTTCTGTCAGCAGTTACTGTTCCTCAGAATGCCTGATGGTACATGTTTTGAGTGACATTTTATGTATATTCTTCAGTTTTTTAGTTGCTTCAGACAGGAGAATAGAGTGCCAGGTATTCTATCCTGACCAAAAAGGCAGAAGTCTATACATAAGATTTTAACATAGCTGTCTCAGTAAATGATAGAAGCAGACACACCCCTTTCCACCAAATCAGTAAGGCAATAGGCAATTGGAACAACATAGTTAACAAATTTAATCTAATGGGTCTGCATAGAACGCTGTATCAATAACTGCAAAATATATGTTATTTACAGAGGGACATGGAGCATTTATCAATGTTGAATAAATTTTAGGCCATAAAGAAACTAACAAATTTCAGAGGGCTTAAATCATACAGAGAAGGCAGTCTGATTACAACAGAACTGAACAAAAATTATGAAATTTGGAAGAAATGTGCCTCCAAATCCTGTGGAAAGTGGAAGTTATTTTGAATTGAACTGAAAATAGAAATATGACTAAGGCCATACTTAAAGGGAAGCTTATAGCCTTAAGTGTATATATTGGAAAAGAAGAAAGATTAACAAGCACTCTCAAGAAACTAGAATAGCCAGTCCTGGTGGCTCACGTCTGTAATCCCAGCACTTTGGGAGGCCGAGGCAGGGAGATCACCTGAGGTCAGGAGTTTGAGACCAGCCTGTCTCAAACTAAAAGAAAATAAAAGGGTTTATGAAGAAACCCTGTCTCTACTAAAAATACAAAATTAGCCGGGCATGGTGGTGCATGCCTGTAATCCCAACTACTTGGGAGGCTGAGGCAGGAGAATTGCTTGAACCTGGGAGATGGAGGTTGCAGTGAGCTGAGATCATGCCATAGCACTCCAGCCTGGGCAACAATAGCAGAACTCCATCTCAAAAAAGAAACTAGAATAAGAAGAGCGAGTTAAACTAATGGAAGGAATAGTAGAAATTAATGAGAAATATAACTTACAAAAAAAATTAAAGAATAAGTTGGGCCAGGCTCGGTGGCTCACACCTGTAATCTCAGCACTTTGGGAGGTCAAGGTGAGCAAATCACCTGAGGTCAGGAGTTCGAGGCCAGCCTGGCCAACATGGTGAAACCCCCATCTCTACTAAAAATACAAAAATCAGCCGGGCATGGTGGCAGGTGCCTGTAGTCCCAGCTACTCAGAAGGCTGAGGCATGATAATCACTCTTTGGAAGAATAATTGATAAACCCTTGGTGAAAATGATCAAGGAAAAAAATAGCAGAACTAACCAATGCTGGAGATGGAAAAGAATTATTATTTGGTGGGGAGGGTCGGGGACAGGATCCTGTTCTGTTGCCCAGGCTGGGATGTAGTGATACAGTTGTAGCTCATTGCAGCCTGAACCTCAAGTGATCCTCCCACTTCAGTTCCTGAGTATTTGAGACTACAAATGTGCCTGGCTATTTTTTTTTTTTAAGAGAGATGAAATATTGCTATGTTCCCCAGGCTGGTCTTGAATTTCTGATCTCAAGCAATCCTCCCGCCTCAGCCTCCTCAAGTATTAGCATTGTAGACATGAGGCACCGCACCTAACTAAAGAATTATTACAAAGTAATTAGAGAGATATTAGGACACTTTGAATAAGTAAAATGTACATACAATATACAAACTCACAGAGAACACAGCTTACCAAAAACTATAACAAGATGGAAAATGTTGTAGTCCTCTGTTAAAGAAATCACAGCTGGGTGCAGTGCCTCACGCCTGTAATCCCAGCACTTTGGGAGGCTGAGGTGGGTGGATCACCTGAAGTCAGGAGTTCGAGACCAGCCTGACCAACTTGGAGAAACCCTATCTCTACTAAAAATACAAAATTAGCCAGGCATGGTGGTGCATGCCTGTAATCTCAGCTACTTGGGAGGCTGAAGCAGGAGAATCACTTCAACTCAGGAGGCAGAGGTTGCAGTGAGCCGAGATTGCACCATTGCATTCCAGCCTGGGCAACAAGAGTGAAACTCCATCTCAAAAAAAAAAAGAAAAATTTTTTTTATTTAAAAAGTTTTTCAGAAAACTTCATTCTTAGATGAATTTACTGGTAAGTTCTACCAAACACAGAAGAAATAATGAAGTTGCATATCAAAAATCTCAGGAGTGGTCACGATTTTTCCTTCTTTCTTTTTTGTTTTGGTTTTTGTTGTTACAGAGTCTCACTGTCACCCAGGATGAAGTAAAGTGGAGCAATCTTGATTCACTGCAACCTCTACCTCCCAGGTTCAAGCCATTGCCCTGCCTCAGACTTCCAAGTACCTGGGATTACAGGTGCGTGCCACTGTGGTCCTGCTAATTTTTGTATTTTTCTTTTTTTTTAGTAGAGACAGGGTTTTTCCATGTTGGCCAGGCTGGTCTTGAACGCCTGATCTTAGATGATCCACCCATCTCAGCCTCCCAAAGTGCTGGGATTAAAGGCGTGAGTCACCTTGCCTGGCCAGGATTTCTTAAATAAAAGAAAATGTAACTCTAAAGAAAATGATTGATATATTTGACTATATTAAAATACATTCACCAAAAAACACCATTTATAAGAACAAAAAGTCTGTAGAGTTGGAAAATATGTTAATTCATATAACCTTCAAAGGACAGGTGTCCAGGTATATAACAAGTACTTCTGTATACCAAAGAAAAGTAATACCCAATAGAAAAATGGGCAAAAACCTTAAGCACTTCATAAAAGAGAAATTTATCAAATAAACATATAGAGAGGTGCTTAATCTCATTCTGTAAAACTCTATAGAGGTTTGGAATTGGTTATGAGGACGTGTTAACTGTGCTGTTGTCTAGTGTGGAAGGTAGTGGCAGATGAACCTGTGCAGAGGAGAAACAAGAACAGGGCTAAAAAGTGGAGATGTGATAGAAGAAAAAAAAAAAATACTGGGGATACAGTGGAACCACCAGGTGGCGCCATGCTACAACATGACTCTTGGAAGTCTCCTTTTAAAGAAAGAGCAAGGTGATTTAGTCATACCAGATTTTCTGCAACCAATAGTGAAATATTTGGGGAGAATCTTCTTTCATAGAATTAATAAAATTGAAGCATTTCCAAACCAGGAGATGTTACAGAATTTTAGATTCTAGTTGGATAATCTTTGGACAACAGTGAGTGAATGGTATGGTATTAGAAATACTCTAATACATATAGTGTTTGTAAATGTGGACATAGGATTTGGAATACTCAGTGAGTATTGTTTTTTTTGGGGGGGGGCTTATAAGAGAAACCTATCAGAAAATTACAGATGGTCCAACTCTGAATGAGAATGAAAAGCATACCTGCATAAAAAATATATAAAAACAATCAAAAGTCTAACAGTATATACTGAACAACTGTATATTCCGAAGACCCCCCTGGCAAGTTCTCTGTTCTGACCAGTTGGTATTTTTAGTGTTCTTCATTTACACTGGCCATTTTGGTGGGTATGTAATGGTATCTTATTGTGGTTTTAGTTTGCATTTCCCTGGTTATTAGTGGGATTGAACACCTTTTCATATTTATATAGGCCATTTGATTTCCTCTTTTATGAAATGCCTTTGTAAGTATTCTTTTCTAATCGATTTGTAGGTGTTCTTCATGTATTCTGAATCTGACTCTTTTTTCAGTTATATCTGTGCCAAACCGCTTGTCCCACTCTGGCTTGCTTTGTCATACACTTAATGATGTCTCTTGAGAAGTTCTTAATTTTAAACTAGAGAAATGTATTATTTTTTTCCTTAGTGATTTTTGTGTTTATTTTTTATAGTTTTCTACTAACTTTTTTTTTTTTTTTTTTTAAATGGAGTCTTGCTGTGTCACCTAGGCTAGAGTGCAGTAGTGTGATCTTGACTCACTGTAGCCTCTGCCTCCTGGGCTCAAGTGATCTTCCTGCCTCCGCTTCCCGAGTAGCTGGGTATATAGATGCCCATCACCATGCCCTGCTAGTTTTTGTATTTTTAGTAGAGACAGGGTTTCACCATGTTGGCCAGGCTGGTCTCAAATTCCTGACCTCAAGAAATCCACCCACCTCAACCTCCCAAAGTGCTAGGATTACAGGCGTGACCGCTGCACCCAGCCTTTATGTACTACTTAAGAAGTCTTTACTCCAAGTTCATGAATATATTCTGTGTTACATTTTAAATATTTAGCCTTTTAAATTTAGCTCTAAAAGAGATATGGAATAGATATGTTTATGTGAAGTGTGAGGTAAGAGTCAGATTTCCTTCCTCTACTTACAGATTGTTCCTGCACGATTTACTGAAAAGGCACTTCACTGCCATCTTTGCTGTAAAACAAGTGTCCATATATATATTTGAGTTTATTTCTGATGTCTGTATTCTGTTTTATCAATCTGTTTGTTTCTCCATTTCCCAATACCACACTCTTAATTACTCTGGTATTATCATACATATGAGTATCTTAATGAGAAAGTTCTCTAACCCTGTTCCTTTTTTTTTATATTGTGTCATTGCATTTCCAAATGTTAGAACCAGCTTACCAACTTACACACAAGTACACTTACATGTATGCACACAATTGCAATTTTGATTGTGATCTTCTTGAATTTATATATCATTTTGAAGGGGAGTAACATCTTGAGGTTTAGTCTTCTGGTCTATGAATGTAGTGTATTTCTCCATTTAGATTTTCTATTGCTCTGTTTTACTGTTTTCGTTTAAGAGTTTCATACTTTTTATGTAAGACTTATTTTTAAGCAATATGTTTGATGCTATTAAAAATAGTAGCTTCTAAATTTTCAGTTGTTAATTATTCTCTCTTTTAAGAGGTGGTTTCTTGTATTGCTCTGCTGCCCAAGCTGGAGTGTGCAGTGGCGCCATCACAGCTCACTGTAGCCTCGACCTCCTCTGACGTAGCTGGTATTACAAGTGCACGCCACCACACCCAGTTAATTTTTTAATGTTTTTTTAGAGATGAGGTCTACTATTTTGCCCAAACTGTTCTCGAACTCCTGAGCTCAAATGATTCTCCTGCCTCGGCTTTCCAAACAGTTGGGATTATATGCATGAGCCACTATGCCCAGTCTTCAGTTTTTTGTTTTTTGTTTTGTTTTGTTTTTTCAAATAGAAATAAAATTGATTTTTTAATGTTGCTGTAGTGTCCAACAGTCCTACCAAACTCACTGAATCCTAATTATAATTTTGGATTTTCTATATAGACATGTAATCTGCAGCTAAAGGCAGTTCTATTTCTTCCTAATTCTTAGGCCTTTTATCTTTTCAGTTAGCAAGAAATATATATATATTTTTTCAATATATATATATTGAAATATATATGTTGAATATATATATATATATATTGAATTATATATATATTGAATATATATATATATATTCAAAATATATATAATTCTTTCAATATAATGAATAGAAGTGATTATAGCGGAAAAACTATCAACATTTCATCAATAAATACACTGTGTGCAGTAAGTTTTATATATTAACTGTTAGGTTAATAAAGTTCCCTTCAGTTTCTAGTTTGCTGGAACTTTTTAATCATTAATAAATGTTGAATTCTATCAAGTTCTTTTTCTGCATGTGTTGAGAGAATTGTGAGTTATTTCTCCTTTATTTTATTAATGTGTCATCCCAATTACTATGGCTTTGTAACACATCAACCCAAAATTTAGTGGCATGAAACAACCATTGATTATGCTTGTTTATTGGTCAGGAATTTGCACAGGACTTAAAAAAGCTGGCTTTTCTGTGTTCCACAATGACTAAGGCCTTAGCTGAAAGATTCAGGCTGAGGACAGGAATTATTTGAAAGCGCATGGCTGACAATTAATGCTGGCTGTTGTTTGAGGCCTCTATTCCTGACCATGTGAACCTCTCCATGTGATCTCTCCATATGGGTTGTTTTGGCCTGCCTCAGATCATGGAGGTTGAGTTCTAAGGGCAAGTATCCCAAAAGAGAGAGCCAGGCAAGCCATATCACAGTGTCACTGAGCTTCAGTGACAGGGAAGCAGGGGAAATTGTTGATGAAAAGTAACAAGGTTCTAGAAGACCATGTCAGAGAATATTGCTGTGGCTGTTTTTGAAAAATACAATCTGCCACTCTGGTAACCTAGTGGTCATGCCCTTTGCCGTTTTCTACTGTATCATCCCCTTGATTATGATTGGGGTCTGTGAGTTGCTTCACAGCAATAGAAAATGGCAAACGTGGTGGAATGTAGCTGCTTGATAATATACACTATATAAAGACTCCATCTCGCTAGCAAATTCACTCTAGGCTCTCTTTGTCTTAATGAAGTGCACATGTTGAGGAGACAATGGGGCAAGAAACTGCAGGAGGCTTCTAGGAGCTAAGGGAGGACTCCAGCCAACAGTCAGCAAGAAGCCGGAGCCCTCAGTTCCACAGCCACAGGAAATAGATTCTGTTAACTGTTTGGGTGACATTGAAAGTTGCTTCTTCCCTAGTTAAGCCTAGACAAAAACAGGCTACAGTTCAGTGATGTCTAAAGGTAATACTAAAAAAGACAGTGTCCTATTGGGTAAGGTGCTCATCCTTTCTAAATTTCAGTTTCCTAATTTATAATGACAATATTGTTATCAGTAGGGGGTTCAAAAAAAGTCCACTCTATTCTGATTGGGAGAACAGAGTGTATATTTATACTTGAATACTTGAAATGCACTTTATATGACATATTTAAAATACATATTTCAAAAATATTACTTTAAAATTGTTAAAAGTAACATTGTTTACATTATTATGAAATAAGATCTCTCAGCCAACAACAGAAAACAGCCCAATTTAAAATGGCCAGAAGGTCAGGCAATGCCTGTAATCCCAACACCTTGGGAGGCCAAGACAGGAGGATCTCTTGAGTTCAGGAGTTTGAGACCTGCCTGGGTAACGTAGACCCCATCTCTACAAAACATTTAAAAAAATTAGCTGGGTATGGAAGTGCATGCCTGCAGTCCCAGCTACTTGGGAGGCTATTCGGGAGCATCAGTTGATCCTCGGAGGTTGAAGCTGCAGTGAGCCATAATCATGCCACTGCACTTCAGCCTGGGTGACAGAGGAAGACTACCAAAAAGGGGTTGGGGGCAGCAAAAATGGCCAAGCACTGTGGCTCACACTATAATCCCAGCACTTTGGGAGGCTGAGGCAGGAGGATTGCTTGAGCCCAGGAATTCAAGACCAACCTGGGTAACATGGCGAGACCCTGTTGCTACAAATTTTTTTTTAATTAGCCAGGCATGGTGGCAGGTACCTGTAATCCCAGCTACTCAGGAGGCTGAGGTGAGATGATTGCTTGAGCCTAAGAGGGTGAGGCTGCAGTGAGCCCTGATTGCACCGCTGCACTCCAGCCTGAGTGACAGAACTATACCCTGTCTCAAAGAAAACAAAAGGCAAAAGATTTGAATAGATATTTCTCCAAAGAAGATATAGTTGGCCAGTAAGCATATGAAAAGAGGCTCAGCGTCACTAATCATTAGGGAAATACAAGTCAAAATCACAACGAAATACCACCTCACACCCATGAGGATGGTTACTATCAAAAAAATTGAAAATAACAATTGTTGGTGAGCATGTGGAGATATTAGAAGTCATATGTACTGTTGGTGGGAATGTAAGTAATGAAACTGCTGTGGAAAGCAATAGGGAAGTTCCTCAAAACGTTAAACATGGGATTACCATATGATCCAGCACTTCCACTTCTGGGGTGTGTGTGTGTGTGTGTGCAAAAAATTGAGAGTAGAGTCTCAGATACTTGTATACCCTTGTTCATAGCAGTATTGTTAGCAGCAGCCAAGATAGAAGCAACACAAGTGCCCATCAACGGATAAAGAGATAAAATGTGGAATGCATACAATGAAACATTAGTGACCTTGAAAAAGAAATTCTGACATGATACAAAGTGGATGAGACTTTTTACAATTGTTTAAATTTTTAATTATTTATTTTTTTGAGATGGCATCTCATTCTGTCACCCAGGCTGGAGTGCAGTATGGCACAATGTCAGCTCACCGCAACCTCCGCCTCCCAGGTTCAAGCGATTCTTCTGCCTCAGCCTTCCTGAGTAGCTGGGATTACAGACATATGCCAACACTCTAGGCTAATTTTTGTATTTTTAGTAGAGATGGGGTTTTGCCATGTTGGCTAGGCTGGTTACAAACTCCTGACCTCAGATGATCTGCCCAGGTTGGCCTCCCAAAGTGCTGGGATTACAGGTGTAAGCCACTGCGCCTGGCCAATGTTTTAATTTTTAATTTTTGTGGGTACATAGGTATATATATTTATGGGGTACATGAGATGTTTTGACACAGGCACGCAACATGAAATAATCACATGGAGAATGAGGCATCTATTCCCTCAAACATTTGTCCTTTGTATTACAAACAATCCAATTACAAACAATCCAATCTTAGTTAGTTTAAAATATACTTTATTGACTTTAGTCACCCTGTTGTGCTGTCAAACAGTAAGTCTTACTCATTCTAACTATGTTTTTGTACCCATGAGTGCTCCCCACCTCCCCCTAGCCTCCCACCACGCTTCTCAGCCTCTGATAACCATCCTTCTATTATCTATATCCATGAGTTCAGTTGTTTTGATTTTTAGATCACATAAATGAGAATGTGGGATGTTTGTCTTTCTGTGCCTGGTTTATTTCACTTAACATAATGATCTCCATTTCCATCCATCTTGTTGCAAATGACAGACAGGATCTCATTCTTTCTTTATAGCTGAATAGTATTCCATTGTATATATGCACCACTTCTTGTTTTTTTGTTTGTTTGTTTTGGGGTTTTTTGAGGTAGGGTCTCTGTCACCCAGGCTGGAGTACAAAATGGCACAATCTCAGCTCACTGTAACCTCCATCTCCTGGGCTCAAGTGATCCTCCCACCTCAGTCCCCCAAGTAGCTGGGACCATAGGCATGTGCCACCACACCAGCTAATTTTTGTATTTTAGTTGCCCAGGCTAGTCTCGAACTCCTGAGCTCAAGCGATCTGCCTGCCTCAGCCTCCCAAAGTGCTGGGATTACAGGCGTGAGCTATGGCGTCCGGCCTGTACTACGTTTTCTTTATCCATTCATCTGTTGATGGACATTTAAGTTGCTTCCAAATCTTAGCTGTTATCAGCAGTGCTGCAACAAACAAGGGAGTGCAGATATCTCTCCTTTCTTTTGGGTATATACCCAGCAGTGGGGCTGCTGAATTGGTAGCTCTATTTTTAGTTTTTTGAGGAACCTCCAAATAGTTCTCCACAGTGGTTATACTAATCTATATTCCCACCAACAGTGTACAAGGGTTCCCCTTTCTCCACAGCCTCTAAGCCATTTTAACTAAAGGGTGAGACAATATCTCATTGTAGTTTTGATTTGCATTTATCCGATGATCAGTGATGAGCACCTTGTCATATGTCTGTTTGCCATTTGTATGTCTTTTGAAAAATGTTCAAGCTCTTTGCCCATTTTTTGATTGTATTATTAGACTTTTTTTCCTGTGGAGTCATTTGAGATCCTTGTATGTTCTGGTTATTAATCCCTTATCAAATGGGTGGTTTGCATATATTTTCTCCCATTCGGTGAGTTGTCTCTTCATTTTGTTGATTGTTTCCTTTGCTCTGCAGATGATTTTTAATTTGATGCGATGCCATTTGTCCATTTTTGCTTTGGTTGCCTGTGCTTGCGGGGTGTTGCTCAAGAAATTTTTGCCCACGCCAATGTCCTGGAGATTTTTCCCAATGTTTTCTTGTGGTCGTTTCATAGTTTGAGGTCTTAGTTTTAAATCCTTAATCCATTTTGATTTGATTTTTGTATATGATGAGAGATAGGGGTCTAGTTTCATTCTTGTGCATATGGAAATCCTGTTTTCCCAGCGCCATTTATTGAAGAGACTGTTTTTTCCCCAGTGTATGTTTTTGGCACCATTGTTGAAGATGAGTTCACTTTTAGGTGCATTGACTTCTTTTTGGGTTCTCTGGTTCCATTGGTCTGTGTCTGTTTTTATGTACCATGCTGTTTTGGTTACCATAATTCCATAGTATAATCTGAAGTCAGATAATGTGATCCCTCCAGTTTTGTTCATTTTGCTTAGGATAGCTTTGGCTATGCTGGCTCTTTTGTGGTTCCATATAAATTTTAGTATTTTTTTTTTCTATTTTCTTGAAGAATGTCATTGATATTTTAATGAAGACAAAATAGATGAACCTTGAGAACAGACGTGCCAAATAAAATAAGCCAGTCACTTAAAGACAGATATTGTATGATTCCACACATATATGGATACATGAGAACATATATATGAATTTATGAGGTACTTAGAGTTGTCAGATTCACAGATAAAGTAGAATGGTGGTTGCCAGGGGTAGGGGAAAATGGGGAGTTATTTAATTAGGTATAATTTTGCAAGATGAAAATGTTCAACAATAATGTGAATGTGGTTGTACAACAATGTGAAAGTACTTAACACTACTGATATGTCCTCTTAAAAATGGTTAAGACTTCTGGGCATAGTGGCTCACACCTGTAATCCTTGTACTTTGGGAGGCCAAGGTGGGTGAATCACTTGAGGCCAAGAGTTCAAGACCAGCCTGGGCAACATGGTGAAATCCTGTTCCTACTGAAAATATAAAACTTGGCCAGTTATGGTGGTGTGTGCCTGTAGTCCCAGCTACTCAAGAGGCTGAGGTCTGGGAATCACTTGAACGTGGGAGGCAGGCGGGTGCAGTGAGCCAAGATGGCGCCACTGTGCTCTATCCTGGGTGACAGAGGGAGACTGTCTTTAAAAAAAAAAAAAAAAAAAGTAAGTTAAGACACACCAGGCATGGTGGCTCATACCTGTAATCCCAGGACTTTGGGAGGCTGAGGCAAGAGGATTGCTTGAGCCCAGGAGTTGAAGACCAACCTGACAACAGAGCAAGACTCCTGTTTCTACCAATAAAAAGTTTTTTAGGCCCACAGTGGTGGCTCACGCCTATAATCCCAGCACTTTGGGAGGCCAAGCCAGGTGAATCACGGTGAGGTCAGGAGTTTGAGACCAGCCTGACCAACGTAGCAAAACCCCATCTCTATTAAATACAAAATATTAGCTGGACATGGTGACAGGTGCCTGTAATCCCAGCTGCTTGGGAGGCTGAGGCAGGAGAATCACTTGAACCCAGGAGGTGGAGGCTGCAGTGAGCCAAGATCATGCCACTGCACTCCAGCCTAGGCAACAGAACAGAGTGAGACTCTGCCTCAGAAAAATAAAAATAAAATAACAATAAATTAACTGAGCCTGGTGATGAGCACCTGTAGTCCCAGCTACTTGGGTGACTGAAAGTGGGAGAATAGCTTGAGCCCTAGAGTTAGAGGCTGCAGTGAGCTATGATCCCACCACTGCACTTCAGCCTGGGTAACAGTCTCAAAGAGGAAAAAAAGTGGTTAGCATGGTAAATTTTATGTTGTGTATATTTTACTGCAGTTAATAAAGACCTCCTGGTGCTTTGGCATTGGATCAAAAAGGCCTTGGTTCTCTGTAAAATTCATGTTAGTATGTGCCTTGAATCACTATGATGCAGAATTGATTAGACTCTTCTGTATTTTTTACTTTATCCCTTTTGATCATTGTAGCACCTCTTTGTCTATATACATTGCTTCATGAGTTGTTTGCTTTCTTCTCTATCAGTCCATCCACAAGATCTCTGAAAAGATCAGGTCCAAGCTTTGGCCCAGCACACACATTCTAGAAACGTCTTGCCAGAGAAGCAGCCATTCTCCGCTCAGGTAAGGTTGTTCAAAGGCCAGCAGCAGGTGGGAATGTAAAAGGGAAACATGGAAATCAAGTGTACATTAAGAATTGCCTTCGAGTAGACTTGCACACACAGCTAAAAAATGACAATCAGACTCAATTGCCCGATGTAATTTTCTCTTTTCCCATTTACATGCATACTTAGGATAAACAGTCATTGAGACCACCTGTGCCCAACACGCTATGCCAGCAGAAGTTGCCTTTAGTGAGCTCTTGTTAAAAAGCAGGTGTTTGAGAGCCTGACCATACTAAGAACTGGAGACCCGAAAAGAGACCGTGTTAAAAGCTCAGATTTTTCAGCAGCTACTCAAGGCCTCAAGACTGGGCTGTTTATTCCTCAGGCAGCAGGAATCCGGCATGGCTCTATAAACCATTACACACGGGGTGTTTGTTTGCTTGAGGGCACTAGGATAATGCCTGGTATTTGATACAGAGCATACTTGCTGTGCCTCGCGTGTAGCAGGGACTTCATAGTGGATGAGCAGATCATGAATGGCTTGAGAAAAGCCATTGGATATTATCAGTTGGAGCCTCAGACACAAATCTTGACGTAGCATCCCATGTGAAAAACACCATGTGCCAAACCCTGTGACACAGACATGGGACTTTCCTAGCCTGCCAGGCACTAAGGAAGGGAACAACCCAGTGCAGCCAAGCCAGGAAGTCAGTGAGAGGCAAACATAGCATGGTCCAGGATTTAAACAAACCTCTTAGTGATCTCCTTGACTTAGACTCTAGAATGCAGGACAGTTCTTTGTCCTGCCTTAGGCTGGCAGCCTTGTCTTTCTGCTTGGCAGTTTGGGAACTCAGTAGAGTTTTCTCTCTTGTCTCCCAGTCACCTCTGGCAGCTCTCAGACTTCATGAATAATGAGGGGGCAGGCAGGAACTGAATCAAGCTCAAGGCTGCTCTTGGGCAAGTTCCTCGGGCCCTTGGTGTTGCATAAAGTGGGGGATTTGCAAGGATGAGTAAAAGAGAAAATCAGCAGCATAGACTTCTGATGAAACAGGTGGTAAAAATGCTCAGATAATTACAATCCCCGAAAAAACACAAAGTGAACTTCCAGAATAGGTTCAACTATCCGTTTATTCATTAGACTTGTATTAGTTCCAGATTTCTACTTTACAGGCCCAACCTGATAGGGGAGGAAGAGGGGAGCTCAGGAGGTTCCTGCACTGGAGGAGCTGAGTAAACGCCAGACCTGGGAAGGGCACGGGCTTTGCTTACGTGGTCTGATTCTCACAACCATCCTAGAAAAGAGCTTTTACTCTCCCAGTTTCATAAATTATGGAACAGATGGTTGGAGAGGATGAATATCTTGCTCAAGGTCAAAGAGCTAATAACTGGGTATTCCCTAGAACACGCAGGGGTCAGGATGCAACGCCTCCAGGGCACTTGAGCTCTCCTTCCCGCTCTCCACTTGTCATTTCATGTCTGTCGGCTTCATCCTTCCCCACTGCCAGCAGGTTTTCTTCATGTGCTAGGCTACAGTTACGTGGAGTGTCCCGAGGTCATACAGAAACTGACCCTACCCTACAAGCTGGGAATTCCAGGGAAGGCCTCACCCTGGCCTGCCCTAATGTACACACCTGTGGGGAGGGGAGAACTGGTTACTGTGACTTGCAGGCCCACCAGAACCCCACAGATTGGGGAAGCAGCCGTTCCCCAAAGAAATGGATTTGGGGAGTTGTTATAACACAAGGAAACACAGGAACTCTTATAGGACAGAATGGCGAACCGGGGTTAAGTCTGATAGGTCACTTGCTGCCAGTACTTATCTCTGTTTTTCTCAAAGGGGACAGCCATTTACATGTCTCAGGCAGCTGCAGAAAAGGGGAGTCTAAGCCACTCTGCTAGACTTAACAGGGACCATCTTCCTGGCTGTCACCTGACTGGAGGGGAGAATGCCTGCAACCTCAAATCTTTTGCTCACAGGCGCCCCGACCCAACACTGTGTTCTGTGCCCTGGAAACTTAGGATGTCGTATTATTTAAACCAAATAATGTAGGGTGGACAGGGTTCAGAATGAAAGGCTTCAAACATTTTTAAATTTGAAAATAAGTACTAAAAATAGGCAGTTACCAAAATGCCAGTAACAATCTAGCATTAGTACCTGCTCCAAGGCCAGACCACAGTGGCCACCTTGTGGGCTTTGGGGAGGTCCAAGGCCAGAAGCTCATTCAGTGTCTGCTCCAAGTAGTGAGTGAGTCCACCCAGGCCCTGGCAAGACCACAACCCTACCTGTCCCTGTCCTGTGATTCCTGGAACACAAAGAGCTCTTTGGCCCCATCTTGTCTATTTCTTTGATCCTCAAGGAAGCCATGAGCTCAAATAGAATTTCAGTGTAAACTGTCTATTTGTGGTAATGATAGAAAAATAACTATTTTTAAAGCTTGTTAGCTCTTTAGCACGTTGAAGCTCTAGGGTTTCAGAGAAATGAAGAACTTGACAAGCAGGAGTTAAATGAAGCCTAAGGTCAAGTTTCTCCTTACACTTTGCACTTGTACAAGCTCAGTGCTGAGTAGCAACTTGATCTCTAGTGTCCTAGGAGATTTTATGGATTACACATGAGAGCTCATTTGGCGTTTGGGTTTATTATGTGCGTATAAATGCCTCAAACATGTTTCTGTCATGGGAGTTGCAACCGTCCATCACTGCCCACTGGTTTTCACCTTCCTCTCTGGCTACAACCCACCACAAATAGTACATGTGTTAGTCTTTCTTGATTTGTTTTCTGAGCTTTTGGCATTAAAATAAACTGTGGTAAAATACACATAACAAAATGTACTTAACCTTTCTAAGTATAGAGTTCAGTAGCATTAGGGACATTCACGTTTTACAAGTGATCTCCAAAACAATTTTATCATGCAAAACTGACTCTATACCCACTAAACAGTTCCCCAGTCCCCACTGCTCCTCTCCCGTGGCAACCATCATTCTACTTTCTGTGTCTGTGAATATGACTTCTCTAAATACCTCATATAAGTGGAATCATATTTGTCTTTTTGTGGCTTATTTCACTTGAAATACTGTCCTCAAGGTTTATCCACGTTGTAGAATGTGTCAAAATTTCCTTTCTTTTAAAGGCTGAGTATTTTATTGTATGTATGAACCACATTTTCTTTATCCATTCATGTGTCATGGGACACTTGGGTTGCTTCTACTTCTTAGTTATTGAGAATAATGCTGCTGTGAACGTGGGTGTACACATATCTCTTTGAGACCCTACTCTCAATTCTTCTGGTTATATACCCAGAAGTGGGATTGCGGATCATATGGTAGTACTATTTTTAATTCCTTGAGGAAACTTCATATCGTTTTCCGTAGTAGTTGCATAATTTTACATTCCCACCAGTAGTGCACAAGGGTTCCAATTTCCCCACACCTCAACACCACCTACCATCTTGTTCTGTTTGCATAGTAACCATCCTCATGGGTGTAAGGTGGCATGTCTTGATTTTGATCTGCATTTTCCGAATGATTGATGATGTTGAGCCTCTTTTCATGTGTTTATTTGCCAACTGTATATCTTCAAAGAAATGTCTATTCAAGTCCTTTGCCCATTTTTACATCAAATTGTTTTTTGTTGTTGACTTGTAGGAGTTATTTATGTTTTCTGATAGTAACTCCCCATCAGACATACGATTTGCAAATACATTTTCACATTCCATATGTTACCTTTTCACTCTATTAATTGTGTTCTTTGATGCACAGAAGTTTTAAATTTTGAGGTAGTGCAGGAGGCCAAGGTGGGCAAATCACTTGGGGTCAGGAGTTCAAGACCAGCCTGGTCAATATGACGAACCCCGTCTCTACTAAAAATACAAAAAATTAGCTGGGCATGGTGGCGGACACCTATAATCCAAGCTACTTGGGAGGCTGAGGCAGAAGAATTGCTTGAACCTGGGAGGCAGAGGTGGCAGTGAGCCAAGATTGCGCCACTAAACTCCAGCCTGGGTGACAGAGGGCAACTCTGTCTCAAAAACAAACAAACAAACAAAAAATTGAGGAAGTCCAATTTGTATATTATTACTTTAGTTGCCAATGTTTATGGTATCATATCCAAGAAATCATTGCTAAATCCAATATCAAGAAGTTTTTCCAGGCTGAGCATGGTGGCTCACACCTGTAATCCCAGCACTTTGGGAGACTGAGGTGAGTGGATCACAAGGTCAGGAGTTTGAGACCAGCCTTACCAACATGGTGAAACCTCATCTCTACCAAAAGTACAAAAATTAGCTGGGCGTGGTGGCATATGCCTGTAATCCCAGCTACTCAGGAGGCTGAGGCAGGAGAATTGTCTGAACCTGGGAGGTGGAGGTTGCAGTGAGCCAAGATCATGCCACTGCACTCCAGCCTGGGCAACAGAGTGAGACTTCGTCTCAAAAAAAAAAAAAAAAAAGTTTTTCCTCTATGTTTTTTTCTAGGAGTTTTATATAGTTTTAGGTCTTATGTTTGGGTCTTTAATCCACTTTTTTATATTTGGTATAAGGTAAAAATTTGACTTCATTCTTTTCTATGTGAAGATCTAATTTACCCAGCACCATTTGTTGGGGTAAAGAAACAAAACTGTCCTTTCTCCATGGAGTGGTCCTTGCACCCTTGGCAAACATCATTTGACTACACATAGGAGAATTTATTTTTGGACTCTCTATTCTGTTAGTTTGTATGTTTGTCTTTATGCCAGTACCACACTGTTTTGATTACCATAGATTTATAATAAGTTTTAAAATTAGAAAGGCTGGAACTTACAACCTTTTTGTCCTCCAACATTTTTCTTTATCAAGATTATTTTCACTCTTCAGGGTCCCTTGAATTTCTATATGAATTTTAGGATGGGTTACTTTTTTTCCTGCAAAAAAATGCCATTAGATTTTTAAAATATTTTTTATTTTTGTTTGTAGAGAGGGGGTCTCACTATGTTGCTGAGGCTGGTCTCAAACTGTTGGCCTCATGCAGTCCTCCCACCTTGGCCTCCCAAAATTCTGAGATTACAGGCATGAGCTGCCACACCCAGCCACCATTAGGATTTTGATAGCAATTGCATTAAGTCTGTAGATTGCTTTGGGTAGTATCAACAGTTTAACAACAGTAAGTCTTCCAATCCAAGAACACAGTATGTCTTTTCATGTACCGATGTCATCATTAATTTCTTTCAGTAACATTCTGTAGTTTTCAATATACATGTCTTTTGCCTCCTTGGTTAAATTTACTCTTAATTTTTTTTTTTTTCTGATCCTAATGCAAACAATTGTTTTCTTAATTTCCTTTTCAGGTTTTTTAAATTGTAATAGAAACACAACTGATTTTTTTGCCTGTTGATTTTTGTACCTTGCAACCTTGCTGAATTTATTAGTTCTGACAGGCTTTTGTTGTCAGAGCTAATGGAATAATTAGGATTTTCTATATATAGGATTATGTTGCCTGTGAAGAGAGATCATTTTACACTTCTTTTCCAGTCTGGATGCCTTTTATTTCTTTTTCTTGCCTAATTGCTTTGGCTAAGACGTTCAGTATTTTGTTCAGTAGAAAGTGTGAAAGTAGACAACCATGGCTTGTGTCTTGTTCCTGATCATAGAAGAAAAGCTCAGTCTTTCACCATTAAGTATGGTGTCTGCTGTGAGTTTCTCATATATGGCATTTATTATAGTGAGGTAATTTTCTTCTTCTAGTTTGTTGAGTGTTTTTATTGTGAAAGGGTGTTGAACTTTCTTAGATTTTTTTTTTCATCACTTGAAATGATTATGTGGGTTTTTCTGTCATTCTATAAATGTGTCCTTATGTTGAATGATTTTCATATATCGAACTATTCTTGTATTTCAGGAATAAATCCCACTTGGTCATGGTGTATAATCCTTTTAATGTGCTGTTGAAATTGATTTACTAGCATTTTGTTGAGGATTTTGCATTGCTTTTTACTTGCTTTTAAGATTTCTTTGTCTTTGCCTTTTGATTATAAGTTTTCTCAGTATGGGCCTCTTACTTGTTAATTGAGCCTCTCATATTTATATTTCCATTTCATTTCTCAAAGCTGGGACATTTACAGACATATTTTTCAAATAAGCTATTTTCTCCTTTCTTCTGTTTGAGACCCTCATAATGTATATATTGGTTGGCTTGATAGTGTCCCTTAAGTACCTTAGGAACTGTTCACTTTTCTTTATTCTTTTTGTTCCTGACTCAGTACTTTCAAATGTCCTGTCTTCAAGTTTGCTGATTCTCTTCTGCTTCATTGAGTTTGTGGTTGAATCCTTCTAGAGAATTTTTCAATTCGACTATGACATTTTTCAGCTCTAAAATCTGGCTTTTAAAAAAATTTCCCAGTTGAGTGCAGTAGTTCACACCTGTAATCCCAGCACTTTGGGCGGTCGAGGTGGGCAGATCACGAGGTCAACAGATGGAGACCATCCTGGCCAACATGGTGAAACCCCGTCTCTACTAAAAATACAAAAAAAAAATTAGCTGGTTGTGGTGGTGTGTGCCTGTAGTCCCAGCTACTTGGAAGGTTGAAGCAGGAGAATTGCTTGAACCTAGGAAGTGGAGGTTGTTGTGAGTCAAGATTGCACCACTGCACTCCAGCCTGGCAACAGAGCAAGACACTATCCCCGCCCAAAAAATTTCCCTGTTGATATTCTCATTTTGTTCATAAATTGTTTTCCTAATTTTATTTAGTTGTGTGTGTTCTATTTTAGCTTACTGAGCATATTTAAGACACTTGTGTTTTCATTTTGTTTTGAGACAAAGTCTTGTTCTGTCGCCCAGGCTGGAGTGAATTGGTGCAATCTTGGCTTACTGCAACCTCTGCCTCCCAGGTTCAAGCGATTCTCATGCCTCAGCCTCCAGAGTAGCTGGAACTACAGGCATGTGCTATTATGCCCAACTAATTTTTGTATTTTTAGTGGAGACAGGGTTTCACCATGTTGGCTAGGCTGGCCTCAACTCCTGGCCTCAAGTAATCCACCCACCTTGGCCTCCCAAAGTATTAAGATTACAGGCACGCACCACCACGCCCAGCCCGACAGTTACTTACCTTCTTTGTCAAGTAAGTCAGAGGTCTGTGTTCTTTAGGATTGATTTCTGGAGATTTATTTTGTGCCTTTGTGTATACCTTGTGATCTCTTTTTGAGGTGTGGTTATTTGAAGAAACACCCACCTCTTCCAGTCTTTACCAGATGGCTTTGTGCAGATGAATAGCTTCACTAATCAGCCCAGCTTAAAGGCTCAGGGGTTTCTTATTTTCTGGGGGCTGTGTCTTCCCTGGGACCATGTGTGTGTTTTATTTGTATTTACTTTTGTTTACTTGAATTGCACTTAGATGTCACTTGCATTCCTCTTCCTGTAATCTATTACCCCAAAGCATCCATGCATCTGGGAGCTGCCTGCTATTCTAGTGCACCAGAGCACTCCCCTTCTGCTTTGCAGCTTCTAGCCATGTGTCCAAAGTATGCCACTGTTCCTGTCAGTGCTGAGTCAGGAGAGACAGAAACTAGTCCCTTAAGCAGACTTCAGATGAGCCAGAAAGTTACAAGCTCCACCTTTTCCCTTTAGTCCCAAGGGAGAAACTGGGAATGACGCAGTTTCCTTTGATAATGCCATGCTGCACCAGGGATGAGCAAGGGTAAGCAACATTCCATGAAATTTCCTACAACTTTGAGTGTGACTTGTTTAGAGTTTTTATAAGACATTTTGGTCTGAATATTGTTTATTCATTGTTTTCCTGGGAAAACAAGAGCCTGAAGCTTCGTAATCTGCCATCTTGCTGACATCACTCCTCTAATCTCTCTTACTTAAAACATAATGTTGTTTCATATTGCTGATTAAAATTAGTAGGATAAAGAGAAGGATATCCAAATAGCATAGTATGGCATGAAATTAAAAATAAAAGTCTCCTTATCCGCTTCCCAAACCCCATTCCCACTTCCTAAGGATAACTACTTGTAGCCATTTGTCTTTTGAAGTCTTCTGAAGGTTACTTCCTTTATTTTAAATAATGTAAGTATACACTTCATTTCTTGATTCACCAACTTTGAATTGTACAAATGATTTTATACACCAAAAGATGAGGCTTTTAGTAGACTTACTTATCCTCCTTCTTTCAGTTTTTGTTACATTTTGATATCTAAGTATCTCACCTGTTAGAACTTCAAATGATATTTTAAACATACATGCATTGAGAGAGTTCATGAGTTCTGAATATGTATATAAAGGAGATTGACACTCATATTTCCCTCCATTTCTTTAACCCGAAACCATCTTCTAAATTTTGTTTTCTAAAATTTACATTTTTTCTGACTATAGTATTTTATGCTTTCACTTAAAAAGGTAAATATATTTTTAATTCACTGTACAAACAAGATATGAGCTCTCAGTGAAATGCAATATTTGTCTCTAAAGCCATCCCTCTCAAATGACATTTCCTTTCTTAAATTTTACAGAACATATTTACTGAGTGCCTCCTGCATGGCCCATCCTGTTCTAGGTACTTGGAATATACTCATTAATTGCTCAAAATAATGTTACATCTTTGGACGTTTTTGGTTTAGACAAACATATCTAGAATTGTCTTCCCTTTTTGTTTGTTGATGGTAAAATGTGTGATACAGATATTTGTCCCCAACCACAACTCATGCTGAATTGTAATCCCCAGTGGTGAAGGTGGGGCTCCATGGGAGGTGTTTGGGTCATGGGGTGGATCCCTCATGGCTTGGTGCTGTCATTGCAATAGTGAGTTCTTGTGAGATTTGGTCATTTAAAAGTGTGTGGCACCTGACCAGGTGTGGTGGCTCACGCCTGTAATCCCAGCACTTTGGGAGGCCCAGGCAGGTGGATCACCTGAGGTCAGGAGTTGGAGATTAGCCAGTCCAACATGGTAAAACCCTGTCTCTACTAAAAATACAAAAGTTAGCTGGATGTGGTGGTGTGTGCCTGTAGTCCTAGCTACTTGGGAGGCTAAGGCAGGAGAATCCTTTGAACTCAGGAGGTGGAGGTTGCAGTGAGCCGAGGTGGTGCCACTGTACTGTCTCAAAAAAAAAAAAAAAAGTATGTGGCACCTCCCCCACTACTCTGTCTCTTGCTCATGCTCTAGCCATGTGATGCTCCAGAAGCCGAGCAGATGCTAGCACCATGCTTCCTATAAAGCCTGCAGAATTGTGAGGCAGTTAAACCTCTTTTCTTTATAAATTACCCAGCCTCGGGTATTTCTTTAGAGCAATGCAAAAAGGTCTAACACAATGTGTTAACTATATTTCTAACATCTCAGCTTCAGTGTCACTGTCTCAGCATGGTGATATTTTAAACTACAATTCCTCCCCTACAACACCAGTTGTTTATCCAGATCACTTACAATTTTCTAATCTGTTATATAATTCACTTATTTATTTGGCTTAATGTCTGTCTTTCTGCATCCCCATCACTAGACAAAAACTCCTGGAGGATTAAGAAATTTGTTCACTGCCATGTCCTCAGTGTCTAAACAGTACCTGGCCACATCAATCAATAAAAATGTTTTGAATGCATGTTATCTTCCTGCTATTGAATGGTATCCATTTAATAATGCTTCTTGTAAACAGTTCTAAAATCTCTCATTGTTTAATTTAGATAGAATGCCTTCTAGGTTGGCTTCAGACCTAGAAATCCTGAGATTTAATTTTATGATTAGATTTGTTCTCTATTCTTTCAGAGTGTTTTTGGGACGGGTGTGTGAAAAGCAAAGCCATTCATTGCTAGTGTAATCATTTGTTTTGCCATCTTACTTCATTGAGAATATGGCTGTAGACTGAATTCTATTTCAAAATAAGTCTTCTGCAGAGTCTGAGGGGAGTGCCCCATTATATTCCAGACCACAGTATTGCTGCTGAGAAATCTGGTAATCTTCAAAAGTTGAAAGAATAATCAGAAGAATAGTATTTCCCAGAGCTGAATACACGGGTCTTCAGAACAGAATGTCCTTGAGGGCTGTGAAGTGAGAAAGTATAAATGTAAAAACAACTTTTTTGAAATTTAAAACGCAAAAAAATGAATAGACCATTTTTTAAAAAATCTTTTTCCTTTGAAGTGCATTTTCCTTGATTTCTCTTTGTAAAACTCCCATTAGTCACAGATTGGACCACCTCACCCTCCACTTCCTTCACCTTCTTATCCCTTATCACTCACTGGAATGAGTATTTCCTACTTTTTTTTTTTTAAATGAACTCCATAGCTTGGATTTACAAAATAGAAAATTTAGGGGTTAGAATGAAGCATTGGCTTCTCTGCTAACATTATCTTCTAATGAGATGAAAAGCAGCTTTCTTCAGTATCAAGATCACCACTCTTTGAGCACTTCCTTGTAAGGTCCCAGATCAAACACTTGATCTTATTCAGGGAGTAACTTTTTTCTTTAGTAAATAAAAATATTTTTTTTTCTTCATCTATGCATCAAAGACAAGTCAGATAACATTAAGATGATGGACATTAAAAGGATGAGGGTAGGGGTCAAAATGAGCCTTGAAGTCAGGTATCTACAAGAAAGTTTTGTTGTTCTTCCTGCATTGTTTTCCTTTTTTTTTTTTATAAAGCAAACAATACTCTATTTACTTTTTAAATTGCATTTTAGGTTTTGGGGTACATGTGAAGAACATGCAAGATTGTTGCACAGGTACGCACATGGCAGTGTGATTTGCTGCCTTCCTCCCCTTCACCTATATCTGGCATTTCTCCCCATGCTCTCTCTCCCCACCTCCCCATTCTCCGTCCCTCCCCCATTTCCCCCCAACAGACCCGTGTGTAGTGCTCCCCTCCCTGTGTCCACGTGTTCTCATTGTTCAACACCCGCCTATGAGTGAGAACATGCAGTGTTTGATTTTCTATTCTCGTGTCAGTTTGCTGAGAATGATGGTTTCCAGGTTCATCCATGTCCCTACAAAGGACACAAACTCATCATTTTTGATGGCTGCATAATATTCCATGGTATATATGTACCACATTTTCCCTGTACAGTCTATCTGAATGTGACAAAGAGAATGAATCCAAGCTGGAAAATACTCTTCAGGATATTATCCAGGAAAACTTTCCTGCATTGTTTTCAAAGATTCAGGCTCTTACTCTGTTACCCAGGCTCAAGTGCAGAGGCAACATCATAGCTCAAGCTCACTGTAACCTTGAACTCCTGGGCTCAAGGAACACTAGGAGAAAGTATTATTAAAGGCAAACCCTCACAGTCTGAGAAACATTATAAAAACCAAGAGTTAAGGTGCCAAAACATAAAAAGTCAGATGAAGATGAGTCATTTAATGGTTTCAATTCATACTGGACAATTCTGGACAGAGACAATAAATACAAGGTAAAATTTCAATTACGTCTTTTGTGAATAGTGTACTTTAAGCAGAGGGCACAGAATTTCCTTATCAATTTTGTAGATGTTTGCATCTTCATAAATACCAGCAATTCCCAGACTATATCTGACATTTTATAGATTTGTCTTTTTTTGTGGTTATATGCCCCTCCTTCATTGTTTTATGCATATCCTTTAAAAACATGAGCTCACAGTATAATTGCTCTTGGTCTACTTTTTTATAGTTGGAATGTCATTGGATTGTCGTCAGAATTTTATTTTGCAAAGAACTTCATTTTAAGCCAATTTCCTTTTAGTGTCTTTGGACGTCGGATAAGGACAAACGTTACCAGAACTTTGAAATACTCTTTCCTAATATTTATCTTGATGTTTTTTCTATTTTTAGAATTTGTGGCAATTCTCATAAAATGAAACCTAACTCACCTATTCTCAGTATTCGACCAGCAAAACACCTCAGTTACCTGTGCACATGATCTAATGCAACGAAGCATCTCTAATGGGTTTTATCTGGTGAGTATGCAGAGATACAGATCTTGTCTTAAAACCGGGTTTAGCTGTGGAACTATTACATTTTGGACCAAATCAATCTTTGCTGTGGGAGCTGTCCTGAACACTATAGGATGTTTAGCAGCATCCCTAGTTTCCACTTCCCAGATCCTGTACCACCCCTTCCTCAAGCTGTGATAACCAAAACTGTCTCCTGACATTGCTCCACTGTCTCCATGAGGAGCAAAATCACTCCCTATGGGAACCAGTGTCAAAAACCATTTTAGAGGCAAACTATAAACTAACTCCTCAAACTGTGATGGTGGAAACAATCTGTAACTTCCTAATACAGTAGCTGATCACTACATGATGCTACTAAGTACTTGAAAGGTGGCTAAGTATGAGGAGAATTCTTAATTTTATTTCATTTTAATTAAGTCCTACATATACTATAAGGACAAGACGCTTCATCATGGAAAACTGTGTAGGTATCTGATACTTTTGTTAAAAAATCATATGTGGTTGATAGGCAATAAAAACTGAGAAATAGAACATTAATATATACATTTTTAAAACTTTGCCCACCTCATTTCTACTCATACCCCTGCTGAATGACATATAAACTTCATCCTATGTTATATTTAAAAACTTGGTTTTTTTTGAGACACCAGAGTCCAGTTCTGTTGCCCGGGCTGGAGTGCAGTGGCACCATCATCATGGCTCACTGCAGACTGGATCTCCTGGGCGCTCTCTATCCTCCCACCTGAGCCTCCCAGGTAGCTGGGACTACAGGCACATGCCACCACACCTGGCATAAATGTTTGTATATTTTTTGTAGAGAAAGTGTTTCACCATGTTGTCCAGGCTGGTCTCAAACTATCCACCCACCTCCACCTCCAAAAGAGCTGGGATTAGAGATGTGAGCCACTGCACCTGGCATAAATGTTTTATTAGCCCTACTTCTAGCCATTTAAAGTTTCATTCTGACTAGGCATTTGTTAAATTAAAAGGTGAATTGTGAAGTTAAAGATTACAATGATAGAAATTTAAAAAGGTTTTAGTTTTCTGTATGATAGGAGTCATAACTAAAAATATAATAAGAATGCAAAAAAGGTGCTCTAACTGAATTCTGGTAAATAATTCCTTGAAAGAAAAACTAAACACATTTAAAGGAAAGGCCAACCAGGATTGAAAGAAAACATTTATTCAATCAAAATCAATACTTTCTTTTTAATATCTACAAGCCAACACGGAACTCATTTTATTCAAGAATGAACACAATGTACAAAAAACGTATGCTTATATTATAAAAATATGTCAATTTTATCTTCTGGGTGCTCAGCAGAAGTCATTTTAAACAAAATCAAGGCAAACTTGTTCTCTATAATGAGTCTGCTATAATTTAACAATGAAGTGAAAGCTAATGTACTCAAAGTATTTTTAAAGGCCCACTGATGATAATGCTGCACTGGAAATGCTTAACTCAACACTCCCACTCTATGCTTATTGGCACCACTTCATGCCTACATTATGGGCAGTACCTCTTTTATAGAATGCAGATCACTGCTAACAGAATCCATGTGATTAAATCTTCGGTTTCCTTTAACAGTTGTTAGCATATATTTCAGCAAAGATTAACAGTATAATGAATTTTGAGTAGTAAAATCCTATTTAATTAGCTTCAATTTAAAAATGAGATATGCTGCTATGGGGAACAGATGACTTTTCGAGGTTTACAACCCCATTTATGAACATGGGAAAGCTGCCTTCCTAAAAAAAGATTTATGTCCAAGGTTAATACCGTATCTTTTTTGGTAATTTTTCTTATTTCTTGATTTTATTGGCACCTCCCAGGCACTTTGGCATGTGCTCCTGTATGAAGTGTAGTTACTGTGCCTGCAGAGTTAGTAGCAGCTACAGAGTAGTTACAGGCTGACGAGTCCGCTTTTGGCTTACCACGGAGATCTGTTCCAACACACGCTGGTCGTTGGAGCAACAGGAAAAATGGTGACTTGGAAAAAGAATAAAATCATGAATCGGGGAAAAGGATCATGACTTCCAGTACTGTTGTTCCAGCAGTTACATGACAAGTAGAAAAACTGTACTAATTTAAAGAGTCAAAACAGAAGTAGACTAAATAGCATCAGTGCTAATAATGCCAAGAAAATCTAATCTCTTTTTTAAAGAGCTTGCACACAACAATGTCCCTGGCCAAGAAACTGACCCTGTCTGGCTGAGCAGAATGACAGTGGTACTCAGGCAAATTCCACAATGTGACATCCACACAGTGAATCAGTGACAACAGATGAATTCAACTTTAGAAGATGATAGTTATTAAATAAACTGCAAAATGTCTACTTTGAAGATGCAAATGTTTTTCCTTGGCAGATTCTGTGCTTGGGATTGACACAAAGGCTCAAAATTGCAAAATATAAAGATCAAGTAATCTGGTGCCCCGCTGTACTGGGTAAATGTACTGGTTGAAATTAAATTTAAAAAACTGGGGGAGAAATGCTCTCATGTTTTACCTACATAAACCTAATGTTTATTCAGTTTCCTGTTCTGCGAGAATCTGGGACTAAGAGGAGTGAAGGCAGAAGATAAAGTGATCCCTGTTTCTTTATTCAAAGTTACCTAAACTAAGTTTTTAATTACGCCTCATTTGTTACATGTAATGTTAATCCTACCAAATGTAGTTAGATAGGCTTGAATTAGAAATAGGATTTAAACATTTCAATGAGAACACAAACCACTGACTCTGGCTTAACACCACATTCTAGAAAAGAAGAAACCTTTACAGAAATATTTGAAATATACAAAATTTGTGCAAGGACAAAACATTTTAGGACCTGAGCAAAGGCTTCATACAGGTTGTTTTCACTGGCAATAATTCAGCCAGGTCAGTATGTTGCTCTTGGCAACTGATGTGGCCCCTAAAATATGTAGAACACAGGCCAGTGACTCTGGAGGTCTGCAGTTAGTTAGTTAGTAGTACAGGCCAGAAGTTCAACAAACTGCTACTGGAAACCATAATGTTAAAAACAAGTAAAAATTATCAAAGAATGAGTGCACAAAGAAACAAACAGCTAGTAAGATGAAGCTGCTCAGGATCAGCCTGGATGAGAGTATGACCACAACACTCAGATGTACCACACCTCCTCGCTCTCAAAATAAATACATTGAACATTTACAACAGAATGAATGCCTTATGAATGCAAGCTTTTATTGCAATTCTAATCAAAAAGACCAAAGGTCATACTTCTAAATAAGCTACAAGTAATCTTTTCCATGAAAATGATGTGACTTGGTGCCACAGCTAACTTTCTCTAATAGCAGCATCATCAGCCCATGGCAGCAAAGAAATGTTAATTTCTGGCATCCCATGGGCTCTTATCGAAGCAACTTCATAAAGCATGCGGATATCTATTCTGCTAAAGTTTCAAACAAATAAAAATGATCATTGTGCTTGTGGTTCTCATACCTTTCAAAATATACATAAATGATGGCAAATTAACAAATAATAGCAGGTTCTTGCTTTCCGATAAAATCATAAGGCAGAGGGTTGACAGTGAAAAGAAAAATGTTTAAAATGAAAAAAAACTGCAAAATGGTGTTAGCATTCACAAAAAAGATCATGCGAAGATCAGATCCATACTGATTAAACATTGAAAATTCAGCGACAATCCAAAGAACTCTGTCCATGAGTCCAAAGGCATGCATGCCGGCTGAAGGAAATGCAGGATTCATCTGACAGTATCTTCTTCAGAGCAGAACAGTAACACCTCACTGGAATAATCACCACAGGGTGAACAAGGTGCCATCACACTTCTTTTTTGTAATTCAAAATAAAAGAAACGCAATCACAGGACAAAAAAAAATTACAGAATATTGGACAGAGAAAATACAGAAATTCACAATGACCCTATAAAGCAAAAAAAAAAAAACTTCAAATTATTTCTACACTTTCGGGGTTTATCCTTTTTCAAAGTAATCTTTTTAATTTTAAAAGTTTATAATGAAATATTTAAAAACGAAGTGTTAACTATAAAATTACTCCTCATGAGATTACCTATAGTATCAATACTTTTTTGAGACAGGGTCTTGCTCTGTCACCCAGACTGGAGTCCAGTGGTGCAATCTCAGCTAACTGCAATCTCTGCCTCCTGGGTTCAAGCAATTCTCATGCCTCAGCCTCTTGAGTAGCTGGGATTACAGGCATGTGCCACCACACCCAGCTAATTTTTCTATTTTTAGTGGAGATGTTGGCCAGGCTGGTCTCAAATCCCTGGCCTCAGGTGGTCTACCCACCTTGGCCTCCCAAAGTGCTGGAATTATAGGTGTGAGCCACCACGCCGAGCCTCAATATTCAAAATAATAATTTCACTCTTGTTTCAAGGACACATAAGAAGCATCTTGTCATCAGAATCTTCCCAACCAGATGTTTTAAAGTATTTAAAGTTATTAATAAGGAAAAGAGCCTAAAACTTACATTCAAAGTGCAGGACCTAGACTTAGCTGAGTAATTTTGCCTTTCCCAGTAAGTTCACAAAAAATAAATATAATACGGGATTATATATATATATATATAAATTTTTTAAAACTCCAAGACCTAACTAAGGCTGCCTGTGATGTCAGCTATTATTGGCCATGTCTGGCCTACAGGTCCAGACCCCAGCTCCAAGTACTCACTGGAGAAAGGACCAGGGCTATCCCGCCTTCGTATCCACGAGCTGCATCTGCATCTGCACATTGGCAGGCATTCCACCTCCATAGCCTCCCTTGGACTGCATTTGGTTCTGAATGGAGCTAACCTAAAACAAGACAAAAACACAACAAAATAAAATGGAAGTCAGGAACTAGGTCCAGTGCAACTAAGTAATTCTTTTCCCAGAATTTTATCTGGGCTGCTTTTTTCAGAAGGATACTTTTATAGACTTAAACATTTTCTGGTTATAAGGACAAACAGGGAGACTAGCAATTGAAACAATTTTTGCAAAAATCCCTATTTTATCTGTTTACAAATTACTAAAAGTGAGTTTTGTAATTTACAAGGTATTTGGTAACATTTGAAAAACAGTCAAAAATATATAGATCCACTCCACTTTTTTTTTTTTTGTTTTGAGATAAGAGTCTTGCTCTGTTGCCCAGGCTGGAGTGCAGTGGCACAACCTCAGCTCACTGCAACCTCTGCCTCTCAGCAATTCTCCTGCCTCAGCCTCCCTAGTAGCTGGGATTACAGGCGCATGCCAACACACCCGGCTAATTTTTGTATTTTTAGGTTTCACCATGTTGGCCAGGCTGGTCTCAAACTCCTGATCTCAAGTGATCCAACTGCCTCAGTGTCCCAAAGTATTGGGATTACAAGCATCGACCACCACACCCGGCTGATCAATTCCACTTTGTTTCACAACCTCAAGTATCTTAATTTACAGATACCTCACATAGATAAATCACCTCAAATACTTAGTAAAGAATCAAAACCAAGAAAATAAGCATGAATAATATTGGTCCAACCACAGATAAATCTTAAAAGTCTGTGTCATAAAATGTGCCATCTTAATATAGTCTGATAAAGTAAAAAAGAATCAAAGAATCCAAAGAGGAAAGTAGTCCCAGTTTATTTATTAATATTGTAACTGGGTAAACTATCCTCTCTGAATATCAGCCTTCTTATTTGTAAAAGGGTTAAGATGGTAATCTTTCCCATCCACATTAAAGGGCTGTTTCCTGAGAGATTGCAAGATATATAAAAGCCAGGATATTTTCTTTTCACTGAAACAAAGGCACATAAAGCCATTTGCAAACTGTGAAGTACTTTTAGCATATCATTATTATTCCAATCTTAGTTCATATAAATTAGAAGCAGGCTGGAAACAGAGCTGGAAAGTCAGGCTGGATTGCTAGAAGAAGGAACACAAGCAATATGATTTTAGAGGTGATGGCCTAACAGTGGAGAAAGAACACTTGGCAGCGTGGTTGAGTATTTCATGGAATCAGCTCAAAGGGCCCTTCACACTTCCACAATTTGGAGAGGTGCAGGGAACTAGGGGTATCATCTATTTATCAGTCATCTGCTTATCAAATACTTACTGAGCACCTACTGTAATATAAGGCATGATGGGTGAGGTGCTTTCCACTGGTGATTCTGAGTCAATACTGTATTAAAAGAAAATAAGACTTGTTGGCCGGACACGGTGGCTCACACTTGTAATCCCAGCACTTTGGGAGGCCCAGGCGGGCGGACCACCTGAGGTTGGGAGTTCGAGACCATGGAGGAACCCCGTCTCTACTAAAAATACAAAATTAGGCAGGTGGCACTGTTTGAACCCAGGAGGTGGAGGTTGCAGTGAGCCAAGACTGCACCATTGCACTCCAGCCCGAGCAACAAGAGTGGAACTCAACTCAAAAAAAAAAAAAAAAAGTAAGACTTGTCTAACTCATTTTTGGAGTAAGGAAGGTTTCAATATAATACAAAATAATGGCAAAATAGAAAATGCATAGCTTATTTAGATCAAAAGAGTCTATATGAGAAAATGTGGTTGGCTCTTAAATGGGAATGTTTTTACTCACCTGGAAATTTACTTACATGGAACATCTTATTTGTATGACACCACATTATAAGGTGTTACTGTAATAGTCACATTAATCAAATGACTAGGAAAGAGTGTAAGAAGAAATCTATAGGCTTTTTTTTTTTTTTTTTTTATAACATAAACTTGCTCAGTTAAAGCAGTGTGAACAGGCCAGGGCCTGCCACATGATACTAGTTCAAATTCATCATCTGCCCCTTTAAGGTAACATTATGTGGCACAAATTTGATACTAAATAGTTTTCCACTTAACATGGTATATTAGCTTTTATAGATATTTTAGGCCTGTCTTTAAAAAAATCTTTATGACCAGATGCAATGGCTCACAGCTGTCATCTCAACACTTTGGGAATTCAAAGTAGGCAGATAACTTGAGCCCAGGAGTTTGAGGCCAGCCTGGGCAACATAGTGAAACTCCATCTCTACAATTAAAATATAAAAACTAGCTGGGCGTGGTGGTACAGGCCTGTAGTCCCAGCTACTGGAGAAGGCTAAGGCAGGAAGATTAACTGAGCCTGGGAGGTCAAGGCTGCAGTGAGCACTCCAGCCTGGGCAACAGAATGAGACCCTGTCTTAAAAAAAAGGAAACAACAACAACCAAAAAAAAAAAAAAAAAAAAAACACAAAAAAAAACCACCAAATAAAAAAAATCTTTGTTTTTATACTGTGCATTCAATAATGCCATGTAGATTCTAAGAAAGAAAAAAAGTATTTTTTTTCCTCCAAAAGTCAATTCTTCAATTTAAAGAATTTGGTTTAAGTAACCCTTATTAAGTAACTTTAATAAGTAATCTTTCAGTGTTGAGACTGAATGTATTATTGTGACTGTGAATATACAATATTTTAACACAACAAGGTTACATTACTGAAAGGGTAACAGAAATCTTTTCTGGCAAGAAGGTAGTAGAAAAGGAAAGTCTTTTAAGTAAGTAAAGGTAGAAGAACAATGTATTTAGAGAAAAAAAGAATTATAAGTCATTTAACCATTCAATAATACCGTTTAGGCAAGCCTGTTTCTTATGCAGCAAGCCATGTTACTAACACTAGCTGCTCAGTTCTCAGGATAGACAAACAACAGACAGTATTTCTTTGACTAAACAGCATGTCTATATATGGTTTTGTCTTATTTACACTATTATTGCATAGGATAGGAGAACATAATTTTTCTCACAGAGTCAGGCCCATCAAATCAGGACTATCAATGATACTCTCAAAAAGTTACTTGGCAGGTGTGGTGGGTCATGCCTGTAATCCCAGCACTTTGGGAGGCAAGGTGGGCAGATCACCTGAGGTCAGGAGTTTAAGCTCTGCTCTAATAAAAATACAAAAAATTATCCAGGAGTCGTGGTGCCTGCCTGTAGTCCCAGCTACTCAGGAGCTTGAGACAGGAGAATTGCTTGAACCCAGGAGGCACAGGTTGCAGTGAGCCAAGATTGAGCCACTGCACTCCAGCCTGGGTGACAGAGTGAGGCTCCATCTCAAAAAAAAAAAAAAGTTACTAATCGAACAACACCATTCCTAACAGCAAGAACTCCGTGCTCTGTAACGGTGGGATGGATGCTGAATATCGCTTTAGAGATAGCAAACTCAAATATGAATGGACTATAAAACACATTTGGGAAACACACTTAGCTCTAAAGAGCTGAAATACTTCATAAAAAGTCCACCTCAGTAGCAGAGAAGGCTGCCTGGACACAGCAAAGTAGAAACTCTACAGCAGCTGAAGTCTCATCTTGATCCTGCATCTAAGGTTGAGAGGCAGATGTGCAAGCCCTGCAAAGTACAGCTCTGCCCCAATGATGACAAGCAAAAAAGTTGGTATGCCAAGATGGGTTTTCCATTCAGCGAGGAATCTTAAATGCAATTCAGAAATGTACATAAGATTTTAAAGGTTAACAAATGCCATGAACTAAAATTTAATTCTTCCTATACAGTTGGATTTTATTATTATTATTATTTTTGAGACGGGGTCTCACTCTTCACCCAGGCTGGAGTTCAGAGGCGTGATCTTGGCCCACTGCAACCTCTCCCACCCAGGCTCAAGCAATCCTTCCACCTCAGCCTCCCAAACAGCTGGGAGCACAGGTGCACATTACCATACCCGGCTAATTTTTTATATTTCTGGTAGAGACAGGGTTTCACTATGTTGCCCAGGCTGGTCTTGAGCTCCCTAGCTCAGGCAATCCACCTGCCTTGGCCTCCCAAAGTACTGGGATTACAGCCATGAGCCACTGTGCTTGGCTTTATAGTTGGATTTTTAAAAAACCTAAGGTGGCAGAGACAACATTTGTTAATGAGAAAGAAATTAAAATTCATATATAATAAATTTGAAACCACCTATTCTCTTTATATAGATTATAGTAACCATATTAATAAAAGTAATAGGGCCCCATTTAGTCTTTTTACTCTATGTTGATAAAGGAAACAAAGCTACTGATTATTTTGACAGGAACATGATACCTCTTGCATTTCCACAAAGCAGTCAAGTGAAACAAAGTACTTTTCCTACAGATTTAAAACAAACAATCTGTTTCCTTTCCAGGAAGGTTTAGATGTCATTCCTTTGCTTACCTAGTAACTGAAGTGACAAACATCTTTGCTGTATCCAGGATACCCATCTACCTATTTTTAAAGTCCCTTTTAAGTCTTTTGTTAATGCTGTCTAGTAAGTTGGTATACAGTGGATCATAATTTTGTGTTTATAAAACCCTGTTGACTTTCTGGTTCTCAACACTTTAGGGATCATTTAGATACTTGTTTACTTTAGGCACAGGAAAAGAGTTAGTCTGTTGATACTCAGTGGCTTGCTTTAAGGCAAATGTGAGGAACAACTCTGATAAGAGCCTACATTTGGTGCTGCTTCTATTATACTGCATTCTGGTTTTCTCTCCAATAAAAATTAACAACTAAAAGATCAGATGAATAGATCTAAAGCCTATTCTGAAACTCACTGAAACCTCTATTAAAAGACAGCAAATAGATCTTCTTATTTCTGGTTCTTCATACCCTACTGCTTTGCCCTAAAAGGATATGTGAAAATACAAATCCTATGCTTAGTGCATAAGAACATAGAGTAAATAAATCACAAACATTCTAATATTATCAACGAATAGTTAACAGGGGTCACAAACACCCCAGCCGCAAACTGGAAGTTGCCTGTTAGGAACCAGGCTGTACAACAGGAAGTGAGCAGCTGCAAGTTAGCAATACCGCCTGAGCTCTGCCTCCGGTCACATCAGTGATGGCATGAAATTGTCACAGGAGCACGAGCCCTATTGTGAACTGCACAAGTGAGGATCTAGGTTGCACTTATAATTTTTAATAAAATTATAAGACCGCTGGTTTTGTAAAATAAAATACTGGCCTGTGGTAAACATTGAGTTACTTTTTTAAAAAAATTTATTTTTAACATTACTAGTAATAACAGAACAATGTCTATTGACATAAAATCAATAATTTATAGATAAATTTACTCAAAAAATAAAAATAAAAAATTAGCCAGGTATAGTAATGTGCACCTGTGCTCCCAGCTGTTTGGGAGGCTGAGGTGGAAGGATTGCTTGAGCCTGGGTGGGAGAGGTTGCAGTGGGCCAAGATCACGCCTCTGAACTCCAGCCTGGGTGAAGAGTGAGACCCCGTCTCAAAAATAATAATAATAATAAAATCCAACTGTATAGGAAGAATTAAATTTTAGTTCATGGCATTTGTTAACCTTTAAAACCTTATGTACATTTCTGAATTACCTTTAAGATTCCTCCCTGAATGAAAAATCTATCATTGGCATACCAACTTTTTTGCTTGTCATCATTGGGGTAGAACTTTAGGACTGTACTTTGCAGGGCTTGCACATCTGCCTCTCATTAGACCTTAAGAGAGGCTAATGCTTGATGAACTGAGGTGGAACAGTTTCATCCTGAAACCATTTCCCCCTTGGGAAAACTATCTTCCATTAAACCGGTCCCTGATGCCAAAAAGGTTGGAGACCACTGGTTTATAAAATAAAGCAATAAAATGTGTGCAAAAGGCAACTAACTGAACTTAAAAAACAAAAGATTAATTATTATTAAAAAGGCTGATCTCCAAGTCCCTTTGGTGGAAGCAAGAGAATCAATAGGATATTAACCTCCATTCTGAACTCAAATACTCTCAAGTTTCAGGACAAAGGCAGCTATGAAGAGTTGAGTACAAGAAACAGAAACAAATGCATAACCTAGAAGACATTAATTTTTCATCATTAGTTTGCTTCTCTCTTCTATGCTCACATTATGTATTTACATTTACTGTATACAAATTCATTGAGCATAATGCTATTAAAAATGTTTGTGCCTATCATACAGGTTTCATATGACTATGCCCCAATGCCCTACCTGCATGTCCCACCAACATACTTACTGAATTCATTTCACTGAACAGGTCTCCTGATCCAACATGAGCCGTGTGCACAAAGTTTGTGGGCTCTCCAATCATACTTCTGTCAATCCGTCGTCGCCTTTTCTAAAAGATGGGCAACAATGTGTTGAGAAAGTGATCTTATTAACAACTTACTCTGATGGATTTTTTTTTGTTGTTTTGTTTTTGAGACGGAGTTTCGCTCTTGTTACCCAGGCTGGACTGCAAAGGCCCGATCTCGGCTCACCGCAACCTCTGCCTCCTGGGTTCAAGCAATTCTCCTGCCTCAGCCTCCCGAGTAGCTGGAACTACAGGCGCGTGCCACCAAGCCCAGCTAATTTTTGTATTTTTAGTAGAGACGGGGTTTCACCATGTTGACCAGGATGGTCTCGATCTCTTGACTTCATAATCCACCTGCCTCGGCCTCCCAAAATGCTGGGATTACAGGCTTGAGCCACCACTCCCGGCCTCTGATGGATTTTTATACTATGATTGTTTAACAATAAATTTGCCAAGAACACAAAAATGCCTAGCTCTTAGACTATCACAATTACTTCTTATGATGAAATCCCCAAGAGTAACATATGCACTAAAGTGATTAGTAAAGCAAAATAATAAGTTATTATTTAAAGCTTAATAGATTATTTGGTTTAGTTTTGGTCATCCACATATTTGTATAATAACTGCTTCAGTTTTATTCTTTTTAGAAAGCAAGACAAATGTAAAATTACCATCAGTCACTATTATTGTTGGCAAAGAACAAAGTACGGTTTGAATACAATGTCTGATTTTAAACATTACGTTCTTGCATCATTAACAGATATATTACATTTTGATGGTTATTACTTAGATTATACCCAATTACCTTTCTATGCTAAAATGAATCTGTCATTCAGCTGGTGGGGGTGGGAGGGTGACAGTTTTGGTCCTAGTCCATTCACTCTTCTCTGGTCTGTTCTGGCTGGGAACTAAACCTGTTGACTTAACTAGGCTGAGGCTGGGTCTTACTGACTCTTCCATATATACACTTTGTAAACTTTTTTTTTTTTTTTTTTTTTTTTTTTGAGATGGAGTCTCGCTATGTTACCCAGGCTGGTCTTTAACTAGGCTTAAGCAATCCTCAAAGCTCAGCTCCCAGGCAGCTGTGATTACAGGCATGCACCACTGTGCCTGGCTGACTCTTCCTAATTTTTGACAACCACTTCTCATAGGGTGCTGGGCCCCATCTTCCAGTAACTTTAGCCACCGGCCACCAGCTGGTGTACCTGTTCTGATCAATATGCTCATCTACCTCTTAGAGATAGTTCCTTACCCTACTGCTGTGTTTCACTGATTATCTAAGATTTTTCCAGACATGAAGATTATCTTAGATCTGTCCTGAGTTTTCCATGACCCTTTAGATATGATAATCTTATTGGGAAAGACCACTGGCCAAGCTGGGTAAGTATCCTACTATGACCTCTGCTTACCCTAGTTTACTTCCTTCCATGGTATACTTCTCCTGAAATTGCAGCTTCCTCAAAACCAAGCCAAGTTATAAACTTGTTGGATTAGCTGCCTTTGAACATAATACTTTTATGTCTTTATCTATGGAAATGCTGGCATGATCCTGATAAACCCCAAAATTTTATCAAGACAGTCCCATATGACAGTTCCTCAGGGTTAGAACGTGATTTTCTACAAAACCGCAAAAGCAGAGAGTCCATGCATATATTGTAGAAGTCCATATACATTGTTTTACTCTCCTCTCGTTTATATTGTCATAGATTAGAAACCAAAAAATAAAAAAATAAATTAAAACGCTTGACGCTTTTCCTTTGAAATATTGATGTTCTTCATCTTTAGAATTCAGCAATGACATTAGCTCAACTCCAAGTTTGTTGGGTTTTCTTTCTACTAATTCTACATGGCACACAGTTGTCTAAACACAGGTTTTCTGTATCTTTGAAAAGTTTTATCCTGTTAGTTCTTGATAATTGCTCCATTTGTTCATTTTGCTATTTCTGGAGTTACTGCCATGTGGACATTTGAACGTGTGTGTCTATAATCTTCCAAGTCTTATATTTTCATTCTTTATTTATCTTCATAATTTCACTGCATTGGAAAATAACTGCACTTGATCCTTTTCAGAGGTCCATGCTAGATAGTAAATATTATAAGCTTGCAGGCCAATAAAGTCTCCATGGTAGCTTTGACTCAACTCTGCTATTGTAGTATGAAAGCAGCTACAGATCACATGAAATTAAATGAGTGTAGCTGTGTTCTGGTAAAAATTTATTTACAAAAACAGGTGACAGGCTAGATGTGGCCTGCAAGTGGTAGTCTGCTGACCCCAGCTCTACATTTTTTCAGTAGTAGCCACATAATTTCATTTTTCCATTATGGTTATTTTTCAGAGGCTCTTTGTTTTGACATGTCATTGCAATACTTTTTAATCTCTGAAAAAGCTGTATTATAGTTTTTCACTCTTTTCCCTAAAAACACTTAACTATACAATTATAAGTCTGTAACAGTAGAGAACAAAGTATTCTCATTATTTGAACACGTTTAGTTTTACTTCCAGCCCTTTTTTGAAAGGTGGTAAGAAATTGTCTGTCTTTTGGGGCCCTGTTCCATACGATCATATAAAACTTTCAGGTTAAAATGGTATAAAGTCAAAAGAGGCTTTTGTCTATTTTTTTTTTTTTCTATTTCTTAGCATAGTGCACTGGTTTCCTGCTATCTTTTCCTTGCATATTGCTGCCTCTGATGACTTTACAGGTGCCTCATACAAAGACTCCCTGCCCTTAATGGCAGACATGACACCTACAACCATCCTTTCATCTGGAGTGCTGCATCCCAGCAATGCACTGGTCTTTTCCGCTGTTCCCCATCTTTTTCACAGACTCAGTTTGTCTATGTCCAACCACCCCATTCAACATACTTCTCTTCATACTATTTTTGTTTGGAATGATAAAGCATAATTCTATAAATTACCCTTAAGAAACAATGCTAGTTTATCTTTTTTAGGAGTAAGTAGGGAAAAAAGATGCTAACAGTTTTGTGCCTTTTTCTCTTAATAATATCACCTTTCCACTAAATTTTCCTTATTAGGAAGCTGTTTGTCCTGGCATATCCAAATGTAATCTTTACCCTCAGAGGATATAAATTTCTCAGTATGTGGGCAGGAAAATTATTGGGATTTCTTCCCCAGTGAGCTCCTTGACTGACAGGTAGAGAGGGAAGCTTCTAGGTTCTTGTCACAGTTCCACAAGACAGTGGCATGTGCAGGACAACAGACGCTTTCTAAGGCCTTATGCAGTCAACAAGTAAAGATAACTGCTTCTGATAACGCAGAGAGAACCACCTGGCTCAGCCAGAGGGCCCTCTCAAGCAGAGGGGGTGGTGGCATATACCAGAGAATCAGACCTACTTCCAGACCACTAGGAGTCGTCTTGATCATTCCTTGTCCTGTGAACAGGCAGAAGCAACTCCTAACAGTTCTCATTCTGCATCATTTCCTCTGGAAGGGGGTGTTTAGAGCTTACCAAAAGGCTCCACTTGGTCTATACCCCCATATTAAGTGATTTATTCTGTTCAGTTACTGCAGGACTGTATTGGGGGAGAACAGAAACCATGGTGTGCTCAGGCCACCACCCATCTCACCCAAAAAGAATGAACAGACATGCTTGTGAAAGAGGTGTATTAACACACTCACACATAATAATTCAGCAAACATGATTACTGTGGGAGAATAGTCAAAAGCTGATAACAAAACTAGTTCCCAAGAAGCTACCCTCACACTGAAAAGCAAAGGATGGGGAAGACTTCAGCTTACTTCTATCATACTGTGTTGTTAGGTAACTTACATATATAAATGTGAAAATAGTGAATATTTTTCAACTTGAACTATACCGAGCTGGGAGTCAGACCTTAGTATTGAAAGGTTTCTTCATGGCATCTAATCTGTTTGTGAGATATGAAAGAAGCTTCCAGTTCTTCCCTCCCTAAGGCTGAAGGAACTCAGCTGTCCAGAAACTGAAAGGAGCAACTGTGTTGCGCAAGCATAGTAAAGGTAAAGATCTAAGATAAAAATGGTAACATAAGCAAGAACCAGATCACATAGCGTTTGTGAAGGACTGAAGTGTGTGATCCTCCCAAGAACAATGGGAAGTAACCGAAAGGCTTTTCAAGCAGAGGAATAACATGATCAAATAGCTTTAGAAGACTATTCCACAATAGCTACAGGTAGAAAACAGGTTAGAAGAGGTCAAAAGAAGTTATTAATGTTGGTGAAAAGGGATTATGTGCATTCAACTAATAACACAGGTGGAAAGAAATGGATAGATTTGAGAAGTGGTCAGTAGATAAAATCAACAGCATTTGGTTGCAGGCTGGATCTGGTAACTGAGCAAGAGGGAGGAGTTAAGAAATATGCACAGACCAGATTTCAGTAGAGTGTGTGCAATTCACTGGGTTCTAAAAAGAATCCCAATTGGAGATAAGAGACAGAGAATGGCCAGCTTAACAAAGCCAAGTTAATGAGATTTCCTAGACAAACCAGATTTCTGTGATTGGGTAGAGAAGAAGCCATCAGAGGAGGCCAGAAAGAAACAGCCTGAAAGTCAATAGGAAAATCAGGAATGTGTGTACAAGTGTCAAGAGGGGGCAGGCAACAGAGCTGAAAGGTGATGAAAGGTCAATTGAAGCAGAAATATGTGCACTGGACTCAGCAATATCAAGTCGATGGGCACCTTAGTGAGTGCCATGTCAGTGGAGTAATGGGACGAGACACACTGGAGGGGATTAAGGTAGGTCTAAGAAGCAGAAAATGGAGAAAGAGAATAGACTACTTGGAAGAAAAGTCTGGCCTTCTGGACAGGAAGAAGACAGGTGAGTAACTCAAAGGAGAAAAGGAAATGAGGAGAGACTGAATTTTCCCCTGTAAGATGGCAGAGAATTCATTATGCTCGATTTCTAATGAGAAAGATCCAGTAAAAGAGGTAAAGAAAAAGAAAAAAGAAAAAGTGAACACAAAGAATGTAGACTGTCAACATTACAAGGTTCCTGAGAAGGCAGAAAAGGTGGATCCAGACACAGGTGGAGATGTTCTTTACACTCTTTCCTGTAACACTCTATCAAAAACCTGGATTTAAATATAATTAAATATTCTAAAATATAAAAATACAGTATTTTCGGGCACAATGTGGACATTTAAGGAATGGCACACTTGTTTGGTGTGCTGTATTAATAGTCATGGGTGGCTGGGCATGGTGGCTCATGCCTGTAATCCCAGCACTTTAGGAGGCCGAGGTGGGTGGATCATTTGAGGTCAGGAGTTCAAGACCAGCCTGGCAAAACCCTGTCTCCACTAAAAATACAAAAATTAGGCAGGCCAAAAAAATGATACAATAGACTTTGGGGACTTGGGGTTCCGGAAGAGTGGGGCAGGGGCGAGGGATAAAAGACCTCAAATATGGTGCAGTGTAATACTGCTCTGGTGACGAGTGCACCAGAATCACGCAAATCGCCACTAAAGAACTTAGTCATGTAACTAAATACCACCTGTATCCCAATAACTATGGAAAAATTAATATTAAAAAAAAATTAGGCAGGCATGGTTGCAGGCGCCTGTAATCCCAGCTACTCGAGAGGCTGAGGCAGGAGAACTGCTTGAACCCCAGGGGCGAAGGGGAAGGCTGCAGTCAGCTGAGATCATGTCACTGCACTCCAGCTTGGGTGACAGAGTAAGACTCTGTTTCAAAAGAAGAAGAAAAAAAGAATAGTCATGGGCAAAAAAGGGGAATTCCAGAGTTGGACCTCCACAAAGAAAAACAGGAAATGGTGCACTCTGCTCTGATACATATTAACTGTTGTCCGTAGCAGAGTCACCGTGTTTCCTGGAAACAAATTCTTTATAGGGAACTTTGTTAAGACCATCGACCATCTGAATACTTATCATCCTTAAAATATTAACTTTTATTCTGCATAAGGCAAAGCACCAGAGACCCAAATAAACTGTCGTGTTAGCGTGGAGGGGGCATTAGGCAAAATGTCTCTTCCCATGACTTTTTACATAATTATATCATAATTATTAAAGATAATGAACTAATATAATTTGGAATATATGCAAGGAGGAGAGAAACAGGTTAATTTCAAAGGATTTGCTACTGTGTTAACCTTGTTTGCATCCTTATCTAAACAACTATGTATATAACCATATTCTACCTCACATTTTGGACATGTGGATCAACTCTAGCTCGTAGAAAATGGTAATAACTTAATCACTCAAAAGTTAAAACTTCCCCAAAGACTATTCTCTGGGCAGCATAGTGTGCAAACACATCACTGAGAAGCAAATGAAGGCCAGGTCTCATCGAGGCCTACAGTAAGAGTACAAGATAGTACAGCCTGAGGTAGTTCTAGAAATAGACAGAGTGAATAAAGAAAATGAAGATACCTGCCATCTGGTACTGTGAAAAAAGCTGGAAATTTCAGGGTATAACATAGCAATTACGCAAATGTGGCCAAAGTAAATGAAAGGTTGAAAGCTACGCTACTGACTCAACTTCATGACCTAGAGAAAGTCAGCTGAGTTGTGTAACTGAATCCCTACATCCAGGAATTGTATCTAATAAGCCCACTGTTTCCAAATTATGTCGAGGCATCCCAGCAAAACCCAGGGGTGCCAGAGGATATTTTCAATTTAAGGGAAACACAGTGATGCTCAATGTGTGTTTGACACTGTACGAACTACTAGCTTCAGATAATTTGTAACCTCAATATGAGAACATACATTCTTTACAACAGCATATCTTTGTGAAGCTAAGTTTTCAGTGGTTGCTGTAAAAAAAAAACTCAAGCACTATGCAAAAGTCAACATGGAACCAGAAAATAAGGTGGTGTTCAGTCTGATTCCAGTTTGAGAAATTGTATAATCCTTACAGGCACAAACACACCATAAGTATGTAACTGGTTATTTAAGAGTTAAAAAAATTTGTCCTTTCAATTTATATCTATGTTTTTCAAGGCAAATAAGTTGTTGGGACATAAATCTTTACTAAGTTGTTTGTACCAAATTAGTTAATAAACATATCTGGTCCAGGCACCGTGGCTCACACCTGTAATCCCAGCACTTTGGGAGGCTGAAGGGCAGATCATCTGAGGTCAGTAGTTCAAGACCAGCTTGGCCAATATGGCAAAACCCCGTCTCTACCAAAAATACAAAAATTAGCAGGGTGTCAGGGCACGCACCTGTAATCCCAGCTACTCAGGAGGCTGAGGCAGGAGAATTACTGGAACCCAGGTGGCGGAGGTTGCAGTGAGCTGAGATTGCATCACTGCACTCCAACCTGGGCGACGAGCGAAACTCAGTCTCAAAAAAAATAAAAATAAACAAACAAGTCTATACGGTATTTCTCTTGGCCTAGAGGCACCATGAACAAATTACAGAATTGTTAGGGAACGTTTGGAAACCTCTGAAATAAGCTACATTAGTTTTTTGAAATTTTAACAGTATAATTAGGAACCAGGCATTTCTAAAACAAGCGGTTATTTTTTTCTATGATGCCAGTGACAGTGGTTCCCCGGGTGTATGAGCTGCTTCCAAGTTAATCAATCTAGTTCACAGTACAGGAAAAAAGGCTAACAAAAGTTGTAATAATATAAAAAATGGATTTGACATTTTTTGGTAAAAATGATCTTCCTAGTGGAATTCATTGACACAAAAAACGAAAATACCTTTTATGGTAGTAATGTCAACAAACTATATGAAATGCCTTTGCCCCAAGTCTGTCCCTACTTGGCAACGGTCTTCTCATTCTTTGAAACCCAGCTCAAACATAACATTCTGAGTTAAGGATGTTGGATATTTCCTGTTCTGAACATTCAGAGCTCACGGCTCATATTTCAATTATAGTACTTAAAACATCGTATTGTAACTTACTTGCTTACTGTTTGATTTTCCTACACTACTAAGAGTTCTTCTGTAACAGTAGCTGTGCCTGACACATAGTAGACAATAAATGACTGTTGAATGAATAAAAGGCTTTTTTAAAGAAACAATGTCAGCTCAGTTCTCTAAAAATTGTTTATCTTATCTAATATTATCGCCAAGTATCTCTCAAGAACCTATTATATTTGGAAGGTGTAAACAATGTAATGCCAATTCTAATAGAGTTTACATTTCTGCATAAAAAATACTTATTTGCTGAATTAATTTTCTCTGTTTCATAGAAATGCTGTGTGCTCCAGAGAGGTTTTAACTGTTGTCACTGTTTTAGTTTTTGTATTGGGCAGAACCTCTAAAGCAGTGGTTCTCAGGCTGTAGTGTACATCAGAATCCTGAGAAGGTTTGTTCAACACACGTTTCTCAGCTCTAGTCACAGAATAATTTCAGACTGGGCAAGTTTGGGGTGGGGCTTGAATTTGCATATCTAACAAGATTTCAAGTGATACTGATGGCTTAATGGTTTAGAAACACTGGCTCTAAAGATTAACAGCTGAATGACTATTATTAAAAAGTCCAGCTGGGCGGCGTGGCTCATGCCTGTAATCCTTGCACTTTGGGAGGCTGAGGTAGGTGGATTGCCTGAATTCAGGAGTTCGACACCAGCTTGGGCAATATGGCAAAACACCATCTCTACAAAAACACAAAAAATTAGCTGGGTGTGGTGGCACACCCCTGTAGTCCCAGCTACTCTTGAGGCTGAGTGAGGCACAAGGATTGTTTGAACCCGGGAGGCAGAGGTTGCAGTGAGTCGACATCATACCACTCCAGCCTGGGGAACAGGGCAAAACTCTGTCTAAAAAAAAAAGAAATTACATATATACAATTTTTCCATATACATATATATATATAAATTATATATATATAAAATATATATATAATTTTCATATATATATAGAGAGAGAGAGAGTCAAATAATAATAGATGGTGGTGAGGCTGCAGGGAAAAGGGAACACTTATACACTGCTGGGGGCAATGTAAATTAGTTCAGCCACTGTGGAAAGCAATATGGCAATTTCTCAAAGAAGTGAAAACAGAAGTATCATTTAACCCAGCACCTCCTTATGAGTATATACCCAAAGGAACATAAATCATTCTACTATAAAGACCCATCTACACGTATGTTCATTGTAGCACTATTCACAATCACAAAGTCATGGCATCAACCTAAATGCTCATCAATGGTAGACTGGATAAAGAAAACATGATACATGTATACCACGGAATACCACACAGCCATAAAAAAGCACTAGATCATGTCCTTTTTAGCAACCTGGATGGAGCTGGAGGCCATAAGCCTAAGAAGACTAACAGAGGAACATAATACCACATGTTCTCACTTATAAGTGGGCGCTAAACATTGAGTACACAGGGATACAAAGAGGGGAACAACAGATACCAAGACCGATGTGAGGGTAGAGGATAGGAGGAGGGAGAGGATCAGAAAAACTACCTAGTGGGGCCAGGCACAGTGGCTCACGCCTGTAATCCCAGCATTTTGGAGGCTGAGGCAGATGGATCACAAGGTCAGGAGTTCAAGACTAGCCTGGCCAAGATGGTGAAACACCATCTCTACTAAAAGTACAAAAATTCTCACACCTGTAATCACAGCACTTTGGGAGGCTGAGGCAGGTAGATTACAAGGTAAGGAGTTCAAGACCAGCCTGGCCAAGATGGTGAAACTCTGTCTCTACTAAAAATACAAAAATTAGTCCAGCATAGTGGCACGTGCCTGTAGTCCCAGCTACCACTGGATTAAAGAAGAAAACACAAAAGATTACAACTAGTAATGATTCCATTTAAAGTTAAAACAGGCAAACTAAATTATATAGTTTAGGGATACATATATACATGGTAAAATCATAAAACACAACAAGGAAGTGATTACCATAAAAATCAGGACAGCAGTTCCTCCAGGTGCTAGAATAGGGATGTGTGTAATTGGAAAGGACACAAGGAAGCTTCTGGCAATATCCTATTTCTTAATGAATAATATGTGCTTCATAATATGTTTCATAATTATACTGTACATTTATATGTAAAATAAATCCTTTCAAATTATTAATTTTTGGTATTAAAATGGTATTGTGGTTACATTGTGAGTCCTTATCTTTTAGGGATACTGAAATATTTATGGACAAAATGATATAATATCTCAGATTTGGCTTTAAAATAATAGAGGAAAGGATAAAGTGGATGGAATAAGGTGAAGATCCAACAAGAATTAAAGTTCTTCAAGTTGGGAGATGGGTACATGGGGTTCATTATACTATTGTCTACTTCTGAATATGTTTAAAAGCTTAAGTTTAAAAAAGCCTTTATGGAAATAGTTTAAAAATGAAGACACACCAGTTTCACAAATGGGAATTATATAGAGATTCAATACAGGTCTAACTGAAATCCCAACAGGCCTTATGAAAAACCTGACCAACTAATTTTAAAATTGATATGTCATAGTCAAGAACTAAGATTGGCAAAACACTACAAAAGATGAAAAAAGACAAAGGGATCTGACCTCCCAGATATCAAAACAATATTAATGCAAATAGAAGACACTGTGTATCATCCTGTATTGGCATCAGGATGAACAAATGGTGAAACAGAATCTAGAGTCTGGCTCATGCATATACGGAAGCCTGATAATGTACAGTGCATACCAGTGGGGAAGGGAAAGACTTCTGATTAAGTCGTGGGACAGAGGGTTCCCCATATGGAAAATAAATACACTTAAATCCTTTCTTCAAAAATCTATTCGAGGCTTCTATGTAAAAGGCAAAATTATTCCACTTTTACAGGGAAATTTGGGTGAATTATCCTTATGACTGAGAGGTAAGAAAACATTCTTAAGCACAAAAATATAAGCCAAAAAAGGTACTTTGCTAAGTCACACATAACCAATAAAAAATTTGTATTCAGAACATAAAAGGGAAGTCTATGAATAAATAAGAAATTTTTAAAATGTACAAAAGACACAAACAGGTATGTCTTTCACACAAAAGGAAACCATACTGCGCCACAAACACATGAAGTGCTTTGCTTAACCTCTCTAGCAATCAGAAAAGAACGATACCATGAAATCCCACCTTACCCACCAGACTGACAAAAATTAAAATGTGAGAAAACATCAAGCATTAATGAAGATGTTGTGAAAGTGAAACTGTACCACATGAATGTGGGAGCAATTATCCCTTTACAAAATAATTTGGCACTATCTTGTGAAACTGATCATGCTCACACCCCACAACTCAGTATTTCCACTTTTAGATATATATGCTACAGAAACAAGTATACTCAAAGTCATGTATATAGTGAGATATGTACAAGAATTTACAGCATAGTTTGTAATAGAAAAAAAAAACTTAAAACTAGAAACTACTCAAATGTCCAACAATAGGCCATTTATATTGGGTAGGAGTTTAAATCTGTTTATTGTTGTATATCATTACATGTTATATAGATACATAATCTGTTTTTTGAGACAGGGTCTCACTCTGTTGCCCAGGCCAGAGTGCAGTGGTGCAATCCTGGCTCACTCGGCTTCAACCTCCCATGCTTAAGCAATCCTCCTACTTCAGCCTCCCAAGTAGCTGGGACTACAGGCACACACTACCACACACAGCTAGCTTTAAAAATTTTTTGTAGAGATGGGGTCTTACTATGTTGCCCAGGCTGGTCTCTATAACTCCTAGGCTCAAGCAATCCTCCCACCTCAGCCTCCCAAAGTGCTGGGATTACAGGTGCAAGGCACTGCACCTGGCCTGTTTTCTATTTTTTGTATCAAATATATTACAGTTTGAAAAAAGATTTAATTTTTGTTTTAAAGACTATTATTGATTACTTTTGCTGGTATCACATTTTAAGTAACTAAAAATTGCAACAACCACATGGTTTACTAAGAAATAGCTTGCTTCCTCTTGAAGTATGTAGTTAAAAACAAAAACAAAAACAAAAACAAAACAAAACAAAACACCTCCAATCTGAACGGAAAAGCATTAAAGCAAAATTCTTTCTCTATAGTTTTATAAGTTTCTACAAACTTATAAAAGTATTATACTTTCAAAACATAAATAGTTTTCTACTGCCTTCTTACCCCTTTTCCCCATCTTGAACTCATACTGAATGCTACAGACACTAGCTTACCAACAGTTCCTAATTGGTTAAGGGCACAGACAACAGTATTGGAACACCAGAACCTGTTTGTTTCACAGTTTTGAAAACAGACTTGCTAGTTTGTTTTCGAGTACATATAGACAAATTCAAACTATCTCCACAGTTAAAGGAGCTGAAGAAGTACAATATACAGTGAATACCATCTACTACATTCCAAAGTGACTATATCTACAAGAAAATAGGGTAGTCAGTCCTAACGCAGGGGAGGTAGTTCCAGTATATTAGTCTTTAGAATTTCTAGGTTTAGTAGCACAGTTAAAACGTTTGAATCAGTCTTCTATGATGTTTTTCTAAAAAGTAGGGTTATTTTTCATTTCTCAACTGATAAAGCTAATTTTCTTCTTTCATTAAGTAAATTCATTTAGTTAAGTGTTTTGAGATGACTACAGTTTTATAATGTGATTCTGTGTGAAATTAAATCAGGAACATGCACATTTGTGTTTTCAGAAAAAGGAAAAAAGATGGCACTTTTACTATACTCATACCTAATTTAGGGTGTAAAATGTGGTTCCTGAAAATGGAAGTTCTCTACAAATCTGTGCCATCTGAAGTTATTATAGCATAGTAGCTATGGAGATCCATCATATTTGGGCAATCACTCTTCTGTTTTACATAAATCCCCTCATGGAGTGCCCTCAGCTAGAGTTTCCTCTAGTCACCTTTCACGGAATTGTTGGTTCATTCTCTGAGGCTGCAGTAATGATTCTGATGTTTTCTAAAATGTCTAAGGTCTTATAGCAATCCCTAGCTGTCTGATTTATCTCCACTCGGTTTCCTCAGCCACTTCCCTTGAAGAAACCTTGAACTGTCTAAACACCAAGCACAGTGCACTTCCTTTCTTTCATTGTGGCAAGTCCAGCACCATCACTTGCACACATCCTCATGCCCCAACTCCAACTATTATAGGTTAAAACTATGCATCCAAACAACAAACGGCAGAAAGAAAAGCCACTGGAGGGCATAAGCAACCTTATTGCAGAACAGATTCCATACTCAGCTCCAGAGAGCTGAATAGACTGAGAGTGCATGAAGGAGTGAGGTTGCTCACTGGCCTACAGTGTGCAGTATGGTTTGTCAGTGCTTTCAGTCTGAGCATACAGTAAGTCAAACCACTAGAAAAAGTATGTATTCTTCCACATACTTTGGTTTGCTGCTCTAAACCATTAGATGATTTCCTGTTTCACAAGAATAAAAACCAATATCTTTTCATGACCTGGAGGGCCAAACATGAACTGGCCTTTGGTTACCTCTTTCACCTCATTCCCACCATGGCCCCATGCCTCACAGCCACTCTGCCTTGTCTGATGTTCTGCTCACACACCCAACCTTGCATTTACTAGTCCTTCTGAGTAAAATGCTGGGCCCTAGGTGTCTGTGTAGCTTACTCCCTTAAACTTGTACCTATATAGCACTTAATCTGAGAAGCCTTCCCTGAACACACTATATAGATTAATATCCCCAATTCTCCCACATCATTCGCTTTTTTCTTGCTTTTTCCACAGAGCACCTGGTATCATATACACCTATTTGTACAGTATATATGTCCTCCACTAGAGAGCCATGATGGTAGAGATAACATCTGTTGCACTCACTGTTATCTCACTACTACCTAGATCATTGTAGAAATACCTGAGTGTTATTGTTACAAATGTACAGTAACTGCATACATGTCCAAAATAACACATTCGAAGGCCAAGCGTGGTGGCTCATGCCTTTAATTCCCAGCACTCTGGGAGGCCGAAGTGGGTGGATCACTTGAAGTCAGGAGTTCAAGATCAGCCTGGCCAAAAATGTGAAACACTGTCTCAACTAAAATACAAAAATTAACTGGGTGTGGTGGTGCATGCCTGTAATCCCAGCTACTTGGGAGGCTGAGGCAGGAGAATTGCTTCAACCTAGGAGGCGGAGGTTGCAATGAAATGAGATAGAACCACTGCACTCCACCTCATGAGACAGAGTAAGATTCCCTCTCAAAAAAACAAAAAACAAAAACAAAAGGCCAGGCTCAGTGGCTCATGCTGGTAATCCCAGCCCTTTGGGAAGCCAAGGCAGGCAGGATCAACTGAGGTCAGGAGTTTGACACTAGCCTGGCTAACATGGCAAAACCTCGTCTCTACTAAAAATACAAAAATAAGCTGGGCATGGTGGTGGCTGCCTATAATTCCAGCTACTTGGGAGGTTGAGGCAGGAGAACCGCTTGAACCCAGGAGGCGGAGGTTGCAGTGAGCCGAGATCATACCATTGTACTCCGGCCTAGACAAAAAGAGCAAAACTCTGTCTCAAAAAAAAAAAAAGCCAGGAACAAAAACAAAGTAACCCATTCCAGAGACAAATAGCATTACAAAAAAAATCAGTGCTATGTGAGAAAACATTAGATGAGAATGCAAATAAAATTAACAGAAAAGTCGTTTTTCTTCTGTAAATCAGGGTTCCTTGTTTTGAAAACTACCTTAGAAGTTTGCCAATACTTTGACCCTCCATAAGCTGGTGAAGAATTCACTATAGTTCTGTCAAGAGCTAACAAATCTTTTTAAAAAATTAAATTACAAGGCAGCAACCATCCAATTAAAACCTTAGCTATATCTAGCCACAGCAACTATAGCATTTATAATCAGTTAACATGTTTTGGATTATCACAGCTCAAAACATTGGGGCTCTAGTATACTCTGTATTGTACTACATTAAAATGAAGGAGTAGGAAGAGAAAAATGATTATTCTACTATACTCAGAAAAATGCATTCTATTTTCTTCCTAATATTGGGTTGTTCCTTTCCGCACACATGGAATGTGCAAGAGCAGGGGGTGATAGGGAATGAGTGGGAGAGTTGGCATGCAGCAATTTATTTCAGTAAATACTTTAGAAAAGAAAACTTTAGCAGATGATCAAGCAGCTTTCAGATAAGGCAGCCTTAATACTGTTTAGAATGCCAAGGGTATGTTTTTGTATAATGTAAAGAAACAAAAATCATTAGTGATTCTTTACATCTATTTCCTGATGCCAACAAGCAAGCTATTCCTCCATTATGGTGACCACAAACCCCCATTAAGTTTTGTGTAACTTTTCTCAGGAATCAAAAAGGTAAGAAATCAGATGTCCATGGAATTTTTGTGAAATATTTCACATAAATATGTATTCATTAAACAACAACAAACACCATATTAAATGTTGTATTGATACAGAAGTGCTGGGAAGAGAAGAGTATGGTCCCTTTAAATGATATGGCGGGGGAGACAGGAATGTGCTGGGTAGAGAAAGGCAGGTCCCTGGCTAGGACTCCACCCCCATGGACATAGGTGGGACAGGCACTCCTGGTTTTGCATCCACATGTTGCATTTTCCAAGACCACCCTGGCCCGCAATGTCCCCATCCTAGGCCTATAAAAACCCAGGATCTTAGCGGGCAGACATACAGGCAGCCAGACATCGAGAGGAGCACAACAGTGGAGGAAGACACAAGTGGCTGATGGCTAGAGGATACTGGGGGAGCACACCTGCAGAAGAACACACCAACAAATGCCAGCACGCCAGCAGGCCATTAACCAGTGAGATGAGGCAAAGTTTGGCTGGGGCAGTCTTTGGCTGGGGCAGTTGGAGGAGAGCTGGGGCTGCCAAGAGATCTAACTCCAGGGGAAAATCATCTCCTTTCTGGCTCCCCCATTGGCAGGGAGCTAATTCCACTCAGTAAAACTTTGCACTCATTCTCCAGGCCCATATATGATCCAATTCTTCTGGTATGCCAAAGCAAAAACCCAGTATACAGAAAAAGCCCTGTCCTTGTGATAAAGCAGAGGGTCTAACTGAGCTAGTTATAAGCCACCTATAGATGGCAAACTAAAGGAGCACCTGTAAGCCCACTGGGGCTTCAGCTGTGAAGATTCACCCCTAGACACTGCCGTGGGGTTGGAGCCCCATAGCCTGCCCATCTGTATGCTCCCCTAGAGGTGTGAGCCGCAGGGCAGTGAAGAAGCAAGCCACGGCCCCATCACTCACCTCCAAGTGGGACAAGGGAACTTTTCCCATTTCACTATGAGAGAAACTCAAGTTGCAAATCCTTTGTGTAGCAGAAAACATATTTCTGAAGTCTCATAACTCCAGTGCCTTATGCTCCTGCTATTTAAATACCTAATCTGTGTCTTCCTATTTAAGCTATTTGGTAAGTATACATTTATAATATATTGAAGAGAATTCACTTTATTACATACCCTGTGAATACTGGCAGTAAGTAAAGGTTTTAAAATATGGCAACTTGACTTCTGGTTTCTGATCTGGTATATAAGGAGCTTGGAAGTCATCATTCCTATCCACATAACAAAAACAAAGCCGATCAAACTGACAATATCTCTTCTTAGATCCATCAGAGAAGTGAGGTCACAGAGAAAACTGCTTCCCCTAAAACTATAGACAGGCAAGTGGACACAGAGAAATCAACCAGCAGAAACCTTTACAGGATCCAGTACCAGTGTAGGAAAACCTAAACTGTAATTGATGAATAGCAGGATGCTCAGCGTGAACGACAGACTCCAGGGGAAACTAGTCTTAGGGAACCCCTATGCTTTGTGGGTTTTTCCTCAGGGAACCCTACCAGATTCCCACGTGAAGATCAGAGAAAAATTTGTGTTTCAGCAAAAAGAAGGGAAGGGCAGCCATACTAAAATACACCAGAGCATTCTGTTCTTAACAAGGTTTGCTTTGAAGAGAAACTATTTTACCAGAGCCTAATCAACTAGTTTTTTACAAAAACCAACTTGGGGAGAAGGGAAATATCCAGCTCCAGTCTCCTCTACCCTTTTGTGCCTTACCTAAGGGGTAAAAAACAAAACTGAGAAGCATTTTGTGTAGGTCACAGAAAATATGCACCGGCTCACTGAAAGACTGAGACATAATCATAGCAATACAATACGTCTCCCTCCCCTCCCCCACACCTTACCACCACATCTACAGGGCTCCTGTACCATAGGGGATTGCAAATGAAACAACAGCATGCCTCAGATCTTATTTAAGAAGTCTCTAGAGAAACACAAAGACAAGGGACAAAAACAAGGACACCAGATGAAATTTTATCCTCCAACACCTATAGCTACAGCAAATAGTAAAAATGGCCTAATCCCTAACCAGATAAAACACCACACTAAGGGCCTATTTACCTTGGTTCCTTTTACCCAGTATAATATGTTCAAAAAAAAAAAAAAAAAAAAAAAAGATTACAGGGCATACTTAAAACAATATGGCAATATGACTCAAGTGTTCCTACTGAGAGTCCTTGACTACCGAAAATGTCATTTCTAATAGTATCACAGATTATAACAAATCAGGATAAGTAAGGATGTTCAGCTATCACTGGCAATACTGACCATTATACTGAAGGCCTTAGAAAATTCAGCTAAGATTCCAAAAGGATAAATAATTTAAATAGAAAATGATTTAAAAAGTCACTATTTGGAGACATCTGTAAGATATATGCATTTCAGCTAACTATTAAACTAATTCGGCCAGAAGTAGTGGCTCACGGCTCAATCCCAGCACTCTAGAGGCCGAGGTGGGCAGATCACCTGAGGTCAGGAGTTCGAGACCAGCCTGGCCAACATGGCAAAACCCCATCTCTACTAAAAACACCAAAAAATTAGCTGCACGTGGTGGTACACACCTGTAATCCTAGCTACTCTGGAGGCTGAGGCAAGAGAATCACTTGAATCCAGGAAGTGGCGGTTGCAGTGAGCTGAGATCGTGCCACTGCACTCTAGCCTGGGCGACACAGCGGGACTCCATCTCAAAAATAAATGAACTAATTCAAGTGTTCACAAGCATTCAGTGAGATGTCTGGATAAAAAATTAGCATATAAGAATTATTAGATTCCTATGCACTAGTAATAACCAGCTAGGAAATACAGTAAAAGCCATAACTAGAACAAGTCTAACAAGAAATGTGCAAGTTTATGTAATGAAGTTTTAGAACTTTACAAAAAGAATATTAAAGGTTCTACATAAATGAAGATATATACCATGCTTCTAACTGAATTACTGAAAATTCTTTTTTATTTTTTAATTTTTATTTTTGGAGACACAGTTTTCCTCTTGTTGCCTAGGCTGCAATGCAATGATGTGATCTTGCCTCACTGCAACCTCTGTCTCCTGGGTTCAAGTGATTCTCTTACCTCAGCCTCCTGAGTAGTTGGGATTACAGGTGCCTGCCACCACACCCAACTAAATTTTGAATTTTCTGTAGAGACAGGGTTTCACCACATTGGTCAGGCTGGTCTCGAATTCCTGACCTCAGGATTAGCGGAGCATGGTGCTGCATGTCTGTAATCTCAGCTACCTGGGAGGCTGAGGCTGGAGTGTAATGGTGTGATCTTGGCTTACTGCAACTTGAAGCCAGGAAGTGGAAGTTGCAGTGAGCCGAGATCATGCCATTGCACTCTAGCTTGGCAACAAGAGTGAAACTCTGAAGATGGACAGGACAGGACAGGACAGGGAAAGGAAAGAAAAGAAGAAAGGAAAGGAAACGAGAGGAGGTAGGAGGGGAGGGAAGAAGGAAGGGGGGAGGGAGGGGGACAGAGAGAAAGAGGAAGGAAGGGAGGGAGGGAAGGAGGGAATTTAGAGGCTGGAGGGCAGGATTTTGGTAGAGGTAACAATATGTGCATACATTAGAGGACACAAAAACAGGGCATACACCAAGAAGTCAGTCAATATCACTTATAATCTATATGACTTTGGGCAAAAAACTGAACCTGCTTCAACTGAAAAATAAGGACAATGATATGCTCCTCAGAGGGTTAATCTGAGGAAAATGAGATGGTAAGCTGAGAAGAATATGATGGCATCTGGCTGCCGCATCTTCCATCCACTGACCTCCAAGGCTGATGCATCTGTTTTACCTCAGGTTATTGTCTCCTTTCTCTCTCACTGTTCCTCCAGAAGCTATTTGACAAAAGAATACATCCTCTCAGGAATCTAAAATGAATAATCTAGCAAAGTTCTTGACATACAGTATTTACTTTAAAAACATTATTTTTTTTTAACGTATGTTGAGTTCCACTGAACTATTCTCTGCTATAATCTCTTGCACTACTTTGCAATTACTGCTAGGATCCCAATTCTCAGTTTGAGAACCAATAGTATGTTTAATAAGCACCCCACCTGATGTGTCCACATACTTCATACTTACAGGCTGAGGCTGTTCTGCAATACAGCAGTTGAAACACAACCAGAATTCACTCATGCTTACAGTCCACAGTGTAAATGAGCACCAATGAAGGTTCCAAATCTCAATTCAGGAAGTTCCACAAGAAACGCTCCTCAATACGATGAATATCCAGTGATGCCAAGATGAAATTTTATTATTTCACTGTGTTTCGTTCCTGGAAGTCAAGTATCTTACACGGTCAATTTAATAATGAAAAATTCAGAGTGTTTCCTCTCTTTGCTTCTGGTTCTACAGAGACTCCTTTCTGAACCACCACGAAGGTATAAAAATTGTTGTCTTGACCCAGGGACTATAACAGATAGTCTAGGGGGAAAAAAAAGAAAAAGTAAAAAAAAAGTTAACTTTACTTATTCTTGAAAACTTTTATTTCTTAAAATAAATATTACCCAAAAAAGTAAACACTGAAAAAAAAATCAAGATTTTAACAAACTGATATTCATTCAACAAGTTATTTTTGAGCAACTTTTTGAGTGTCAAGTTCTAGGTGTAGTAGTGAAAGCAGACAGAAATCTTTGCCTTCATGGGGCATCCTATTTTATGGCTACAAAAGTATGGATTATTTTAATGAGTTATTTTTTAAAAATCACTAATTACAACATGACTGCCACATATAAGTTTCTAATTCCAAGAAGAAATAACTGATGACCATTTTCATATAGGTTTCTTCAGTTGAGTCCTTTATTCTCACAGACAACTCAGACAGTAATTGACATAGCAATGAACTCTAAGGAGATAAGCAGGTACAGTTCATTAAAAACCATAAACAAAATTATCACCTTATCCTCTGGAATTAGAACTGTACATGAAAAATGGGTAGGGGTTAAGTTAGGCTTTCGTCTGTAAATTGAGCTATTACATCGCTACCACTCCCACTGTCATCACCAGAATGTGTGTTGGTCAAAATACTATACATCCCACCACGGCAAACCAAGCTGAGTCTATCAGAATCTTTGTCAGGCAATTTTCTATCTGCAGTTGGACAAAGAGTTAAACCTATTTATTCTTGCTGACTGCCAAGCTGTTGACTTTAAAGATGTCCTTAGTCAATAATATCCTATACCTCATGTGGTAGATAGTTTTGAGATAATAATGCTGACAAGCAGAGGCAAAAGAGAAGTGGCAAGTCAAGATGACATGAATCTCTGATTCTAGGCATCCCTAAGATCAGTTTCACCTGTGCACCAGAAGTTTAGTTTTGTGAGACAACATCTCCCTCTTTAGCCTGAAGTTATGATGAAGTAGGTTTATATCACTTGCAGATTATTATAATAGTCGAGTGAAGATGTCCAATAGACAGTTTGATATATAGATCTGACACCAAAGAGAACTTTTGCAATCATCAGATTATGACTAAAGCAATGAATGGTCTCTAGGGAAAACAGTATCATGAGAAGCAAAGTACGCTCAAGAGAGTCCTCTGAGTAAGAACAGCATTTAAATCATGGGTAGAAAAAGAAAGGTCTACAAAGGAGGTTTGGCTTTTATCAGAAGTAGAAGAGGAAAATCTGTTAAATGTGGTATCACTGGAGACTGTTTCAAGGAGAAAGCGGGTAGCAGTTTCCTGAGACAGGAAACACTGAAGACTATTCCTTAGACTGTGCAGCAAACACAGTGTGGCCCTGGCTACAGCAGATTCAGTAAAGTAGTGTGGGTAGAAATCAGATTACAGGAGGTAAAGATGTGAGTGAAAGGAAAGCAGCAGAGTCAACAAATGTAGAAAATGTTCGCAAAAAGAATGGATATAAAGTTTAAAAAGTAGAGTGGTAGAATGAAGGAAAAGAACCATTCTTGAAATGAAAAGATTAAAGACTCAAGATGTATCAATCTGACTGTGTTCAAAGAGATGCTAACATTTTTGTCCCAAGTGGTGAAATATAAATCACTTATTCACAGATTCTGGAAGAAGACCTCATATATTTATAAGCTTTGCCAACTATAAATCAGTTACAACCACATTACAGGATCACAGAGGCCTGAACATTAAGTGAAATTAAATTCCTCCCTTTTGCTTTCTCCAAAGCCATGACTCTAAACCTGGAAAGATAGAAATGACAGTAATTTGTATAGCTGTACAGATGAAGACGTAATGTGAAGTTAATGCACACATCCTCAGTGTCACAAATCTGGGCAGTAAAACAAGGCATGAATTCAGGACCCTGATTCTACAATCCAGAAGAGAAGCCCCCTAACATATAGGAAAATGACGTGTTAAGATTTAAGCATATGTCCAAGGAATATCAGAAGAAAGAAAAGTTTACATTTTTGCTCTTAATTAAAAACCAGAACCTGGAATGTTTACTTAAGCAGAGATGAACATTTCTTATCTCACCCAAACTCTAAACCAAGGGAAGTGGCAGTCTTTGGCCAATGAATTGGATAAATATGTTTTAAGTTTTATAGGCTCAAAGAACAGTATCACTTACTTCCTCCATCCAATCTTCTTAAGTAGGAATATAAATAGTTTTGATAACATTATTTCAGTACTGATGTATAAGTTTAACTTCACCCTGGATCCAATATCTAGCCCATTAAGAAGGCTTTGTGAAATTAAAAAAAAAATTTTTTTTTAGATAAGGTCTCTCTCTATTGCCCAGGCTGGAATGCAGTGGCATGATCACAGTTCACTGCAACCTTGACTTTCTGGGCTCAGGTAATCCTCCCGCCTCAGCCTCCCAAGTAGCTGGGACTACAGGTGTGTGCCACCACACTTGGCTAATTTTTTATTTTTTGTAGAGACAAAGCCTCACTATGCTGCCCAGGCTGGTCTCAAACTGCTGGGCTCAAGCAATCCTCATACCTCAGCCTCCCAAAGGGCTGGGATAATAGAGGTAAGTCAACGCACCCAGCCTAAAAGTACAGTAAGTTCTGCTTCTATGTATTTCCATTTAGATGACAGATCTGCTAAAATATATTTTCAAACCAAGAGGATGTTTGCAATTCCATGGATTTTTATTTGTTAAGTGAATATAAAGATCTTAAAATGTTTCAGACATGCTTTGGAAAGTGGTATCAATACATGTTCTACCTTCTTGCTTTTCTAAACACACTTTCTTTTTGTAGAACTGTTTTCTAAAATAAATATACTTAAAACATATTTACATATAAACACCTTCAGGGAAATACTGAATTCTTCACAAAAATTCCAGCACTGCCGCTAATACTAACTATACTAATAGTTATTTTCACTTCTTGAGCTGAAAGCTGCTTAAAACATGACCATTTAAAAAACGTATACTTTTTGAAATCTTTAGATCACAAAAGAAGAGTCACTTTGCAATAACATCAACATCTAAACTTGGCTTTAAACACAGCGCAGCACATTCCACACATAACTAAGGGGTCAGACTGGTCTACAGCACAAGAGAGTATTTTACCAACACATAGATTCCTAAGACCTAAGATTTTAGAAAGGGAAGGGACTTTCAAAGATAACATCATGGAACTAGCTCATTAAATAGCTTATCCAAGGCCACTTAGCTAGTGAGCTTCCTTGAACTTGCTTACAAATGAGATCAACATGAGGAGAAAAGTGCAATAGTATTCTGTATTCAAAATAGCCAACATCAGTTCCCCTCCTCTTCCTTTTTGCCACCTAAATCAAATGCTACAGATATCAGCTTCCTACCTGTATCAAGTTTTACTGCTGATAACTTAGTGAAGTTATATTCCAACATGCTACCCACAGTTTAAAAAAAAAAATGCTTTTTAGGTCAACTTCCAAAGAAAAAATAATGTTTTGATGTGAAAAACTGGACAGTGGGGCATGCCAGTCTGGTCTCAAACTCCTGGGCTCAAGAAATCTGCCTGCTTTCACCTCCCAAAATGCTGGGATTATAGGCATGAGCCACCACACCTGGCCACTATGCAATTTATATGTATTTTTTAATAATAATTTTTTTTTCAGATGGAGTTTTGCTCTGTCGCTGAGGCTGGAGTGCAGTGGAATGATCTTAGCTAATTGCAACCTCTGCCTCAAGGGTTTAAACAATTCTCATGCCTCAGCCTCCTGAGTAGCTGCGACTACAAGCACCCACCACCATGCCCGGCTAATTTTATATTTTTTTTAGTAGAGATGGGGTTTCACCATGTTGGCTATGCTGGTCTTGAATGCCTGACCTCAAGTGATTCGCTTGCCTCAGCCTCCCTAAGTGCTGAGATTACAGGCATGAGCCTTAAATGATAAATATTTAAATGAAATATGAATTTAAAAAGTAGGCCGGGATAGTGGCTCACACCTGTAATCCCAGCATTCTGGGAGGCTAAACTGTGAGGATTACATGAGGCCAGGAGTTCAAGACCAGCATGGCCAACGCAGTGAAACTCGTCTCTACTCAAAATATAAAAATCAGCTGGGCGTGGTGGCACACACTTGTAATCCAAGCTACTTGGGTGACTGTGGCACAAGACTTGCTTGAACATGGGAGGTGGAGCTTGCAGTGAGCAGAGATATGCCACTGTACTCCAGCCTGGGCAACAGAGCAAGACCTTTTCTCAAAAAAAAAAAAAAAAAAAAAGAAAAGAAAAGAAAAGGAAAAAAAAGTATTAATAAATACTGGGCCAGGTTTGGTGATTCACACCTGTAATCTCAGCATTTTGGGATGCTGAGGCAGAAGGATTGCTTAAGACCAAGAGTTTGAGAGCAACCTAGGCAACATGACAAAATTCCGTAACTACAAAAAATTTAAAAATTAGCCAGGTGTGGTGGCAAGCACTTGTGGACCCAGCTACTTAGAAGGCTGAGTTTGGAGGATCACTTGAGCCCAGGAGGTCAAGGCTGCAGTACGCCAAGATGCACCACTGCACTAAAGCCTGGGCAACAGAGAGTGACCCTATCTAAAACAAACAAACAAACAAAAAAACTAACAACAAGCAGTTGATCATAATGAATTGAGGAAGATCAGAGATGGAAATGCAAAACTCAGAATCAAGTATAAGTGAGCAGAACACCCTTGCTAGAGACTTTTGAAGAACTGGTAAAATTATTGGGGAAGAGGCTTTGAAGTTCCATCAGATGCCAAAGAGGTTTCTGCCAGAAATGCAAAAATTAATCAATTACCAAGAATAAATTATTAATAAAGCTTATTGATAGCTGTACCAGCATGAAATCTAAAACTAGCTGAAATAACTGATACTGATGTGTGGGACAAGACCCTTTTGAAAAAAACTAACTTATTTTAAGATGATCTTTCAAGCTATGTATTTAACACACAGCTACTTCTGTGTGGTTAATCAAAGTCCAAACCACTCTTCCCTGAACTTAGTTATAAAAGGCTGAGCTACGGATGCACATATAATTGTCAAAATAGGAGGGTTAAGTTTTTCCTTATATTAAAAATGACTGATTATAGACTTTCCTATAGTTTCATGTAAAGATAATTATCAGCATGCACTCTTTTTCACATCTACCTTCTTTCATTAAGCATGTTTTTAAGATTTATCTATGTTATCTCTATTAGTAATTCATTTGTTTTTATTGCTAAGTAGATTTCCATTATATGGATATGGTATAATTTGTCCATTCATCTGTTGATGGATATTAATGTTTTTCCAGCTTTTTGCTATTAAAAATAAAGCTATTATGATTATGAACATCTGTAACAGAAGGGTTTCTGTGAGGAGTGAAGGTGGTTAATAAAAAGAGAAGTGTTTCTGTAAAAAAGTTTTTCTCTCTCCTGGGTAAATACCTGGAATGAAAATGCTGGTTGATATACTAAGTATGATTTTAACTTTATTAAGAAACTTCTAAATCAGTTTTACCATTCTGCATTCCTGCCAGCAATGTATGAGAGTTCCAGTTATTCTTTATCCTACCAACTCTTTGTGCTATCAATCTTTTTAATTCTAGTCATCCTAGTTGGTGTATAGTAGTATCTCACTGTGGTTTACGTTTGCACTTTCCTGATAAATGATGATATTAAGTCTTTTCATGTGCTTTTTGGCCATTCACATATTTACTTTGGGTAATTATGTCCCAACCCTTTGCCCATTTCTAAATTTAGTCATCTTACTGAGTTGTGTTCTTCATATATTTTAGGTCAATCAAACCTTTCTCCAATATAAGCATAGTGAATATTTTGTCCTGGTCTTTGTCTTCCTAACAACATCTTTGAAACGTTGATAATGTCTTCTACATAAGCTTTATTTCTTATGATTTCTGATTTTGGGGTTCTAAAATTTTTTTTGCATAACCCAAAGTTGCAAAAAATAATCTATTTTTTTCTAGACCTTTCAATTTTTATGTCTATAATCCATTTTTAATTGATTTTTGACAGAATAAAGGCCAATTAAAAAAAATATGGCTATCCAGTTGTTCTAGCTCATTTACTGATGATATCCTATTAGATTAATTTAGCACCTTTATTGAAAATCAGGGCTGGACTTGATGGCTCACACCTGTAATCCTAGCACTTTGGGAGGCCAAGGCAGGCAGACCGCTTGAGCTTAGGAGTTCAAGACCAGCCTGGGCAACAGGATGGCAAAACCCTGTCTCTACAAAAACTACAAAAATTAGCTGGGCATGGTCTCATATGCCTGTAGTCCCAGTTACTTGGTGGGGGCTGAGGCAGGAGGACTACCTGAGCCTGGGAGGTCGAGGTTGCAGTGAGCCATGACTGTACCACTGCACTCCAGCCTGAATGACAGTGAGACCCTCTCTAAAAAAAATTAAATAAAATCACTGTGAATAATCTACTTCTAGACTGATAATTGTACTGCATTGGTCTATTTGTCAATCCAATGCCAGTACCATTATAATAAAGCTTAGAAGTAAGGTAGTGATTAGTCTTCCAATTTACTCTTTTTTGAAATTGCTTTTAATTTTCTAGGTCCTTTACATTTTCATATATATTTTAGAAGAAGCTTGTTAACTGCTACCAGAAAAAAGCCTCCGGTGATTCTGACTGGGACTGCATTTATTCTAACAATTATTTGAAGGATAATTATATTTTAACAGTATTGAGTGTTCTAATCCAAGAACATGGCATATCCAATGTTTTGTAGTTTTCAATAAATAGGTTTTGCATGTATTTTGTTATATGACTTTTAACTTTGTTTATACCTTTCATATCAGGGCTTTAAAGCCTTATATAGTCAAATGTCAATTTTCATAGATTAGTGGTTTTATCTTACTTAAGAAAGCTTTCTTTATCTCAGAATCATAGACCTATCTTCCCATTATAGTTCTGTTTAGGTTTACTGTTTGTTTTTTGGTTTTTGAGATGGAGTCTTACTCTGCTGCCCAGGCTGGTGTGCAGCGGCTCTGTCTCAGCTCACGGCAACCTTGGTCTCCCAGGTTCAAGCGTTTGTCCTACCTCAGCCTCTTGAGTAGCTGGGATTATAGGCACGCACCAACACACCCAGTTAATTTTTTGTAGTTTTAGTCAAGACGGTGTTTCACCATGTTGGCCAGGCTGGTCTTGAACTCCTGACCTTGTGATCCGCCGACCTCAGCCTCCCAAAGTGCTGGGATTACAGGCATGAACCACTGCACCCGGCCAGGTTTACTTCTACAATTCAATTTGGACATTCATATTTTATAGGTTGTAGTTAGGTAATATTTCACAATTTACTCAAACTTTTTCTAATATCTTCTTTTTCCCACTCAAATCTCAAGTATTTAACACCAAACATGTATCCATCATTATGGTAGGGCACATAAGAGGGAACATTATTATACTGGCTCAAACATGAGAGTTTGCAATATCAAGCAAGAGGGAAGCAAAATACATTGAAAACTACTCTCCCATTCTTTAATATCCACTGTCTCCTCCCATTTGTGTGAGACTAACTGCCATGTTCATTTTTCCCTCTCTTTAATAATCTTCCTCTTTTTCCTTTCTGCCATTCTTCTTACTTCTCTATTTCTCTCTCTTCCTTTTCCATCTCTTTATCCATATTCCCTAAATCCTTCCTTAGCTCCCTAGGGTTAGAAATAATGATGCCGTGACACAAACATGGCAGGTTTTCAGTGTATTATAGATGACAAACTGAAATGTGTATTTTCATTCTGAACTTCTCTCTTCAGTCTACTAGACATTTATATCCACCTGCTAGGAAGCATCTCCTGCAGTCTCCTGGTCACCATAAATCAATACATGCAAACTTGAATTTACTGTCTTTTTCCTCCTATTTCTATGATACTGTTCTCAGTGGCTGGAACCACCGTACAGTTTATCAAGCAATGCATATTAAAATTCTGTCCTACTACCTACAGTTTTCTGAATAAAACCATCCTGTAAAATGTCATCTTATATTTAAACAAATCTTTACTGTTATTCAAAATAATATGAGCACATAGACTTTTTAAAGATCAATGAATAATATACGTTGAAAAGCTAAAGTGGGTGGATTGTCTGAGATCAGACCAGGCTGGCCAATAAAGTGAAATCTCGTCTCTACCAAAAATACAAAAATTAGCTGGGCATGGTGGCACATGCCTGTAGTCCCAGCTACTAGGGAGGCTGAGGCACGAGAATCGCTTGAACCTGGGAGGTGGAGGTTACAGTGAGCCAAGATCACACCACTGCACTCCGGTCTGAGTGATAGAGCAAGACTCTCTCAAAAAAAGAAAAAAAAAAAAAAATCAATGAATAATAAAAAGACTATTAAAAATGGCAAATCTCTGACCTGTGCCTCTCCATCTCTTAGTGGGAACCATTTCTAACATACCAAGCTGTTTCTTCCAGTATTTACTTTTTTTTTTCTTTTTGAGAGGGAGTCTCGTTCTGTTGCCAGGCTTGAGTGCAGTGGCGCAATCTCAGCTCACTGCACCTTCCAACTCCTGGGTTCAAATGATTCTCCTGCCTCAGCCGCCTGAATAGCTGGGGTTACAGGCACACACCACCATGATCGGCTAATTTTTGTATTTTCAGTAGAGATGGGGTTTCACCATGTTGGCCAGGCTGGTCTCGAACTCCCGACCTCAAGTGATCTACCTGCCTCAGTCTCCCAAAGTGCTGGGATTCCAGGTGTGGGTCACTGTGCCCAGCCAATATGTGCTTTCTAATAGTTAACTGTAGGTGGTAAGCTTCTCAGTTGTCTAAAACTGCAGTTTTTAATTTTAATTTTGGAATAATTTCAAACTTACAGCAGAGTCGCTAATATAAAACAGAAATCTCTCATGTATCCTTCACCCAGATCTACTGTTAAAAAGAGTATCTATAGAGTAGGTCCCTCTTAACCCAGAGAGAAAATGCTCCAAGGCCCTCAGTGTATGCCTGAAACCATAAATATTACCGAACCCTATGTAAATTATGTTTCTGCCTGTACACTGACAGACGGGTAGCATATAGAGTAGATATACTGCACAAAGGGATGATACACGTTCCAGATGAGACAGAGCAGGCTGGTTGAAAATTTCATCATGCTACTCAAAATGGCTGCAATTTAAGACTTATGACTTATTTCTGAAATTTTCCATTTAATATTTTTGGACCACAGCTGACCAAAGGTATCTGAAACCACAAAGCAAAACTACGAATAGGAAGGGACTACTGTATTTTTTTCCTTTATTCTTGCATCACAATTTAGCTAAGTATAGAATTCTTGGTTGAAAGTACTTTTCCGTCAGTTCTTTGCAGATGTTATTCTAACCTCTATTGTTGCTGATGAAAAAAGTTGACTGTCAATCTAATTCTTGGTTGTTTGAATATAAAATTCTTTTTTTGCTATAGGTGTTTTGAAGATTGTCTTTGTACTTGGCTTTAATTTCACAGAATCTCTAGTTTCCAATTTATTTTTATATATTTAGGACTCTTTCACCTGTTTCTATTCTGCTATTTAACCTAACTATTAATTTTCTCCACAATGACTGTCTTTTAGTTCAATAATCATAATTTTTTTTTTTTTTTTTTTTTTTTTTTTTTTGTTTGGGTCTCACTCTTTCACTCAGGCTGGAGTGCAGTGGTACAATCTCAGCTCACTGCAACCTCTACCACCTGGGTTCAAGCAATTATCCTGCCTCAGTCTCCCAAGTAGCTGGGATTACAGGTACTCACCACCACACCTGGCTAATTTTTTTTATTTTCAGTAGAGATGGGGTTCCACCATGTTGGCCAGGCTGGTCTCAAACTCCTGACCTCAGGTGATCTGCCTGCCTCAGCCTCACAAAGTGCTAGGATTACAGGCGTAAGCCACCGTGCCTGGCTGGCCAAATGATTTTCACTTTAATAAGTTCTGTTTGGCTCTTTTACAAATTCACCTACTGTAGTATCTTAGTCCTGTATTTAGACATTTTAATTAAATATGTTTTTCTAATTATTTTGTTAATTCAATTCATAACCTTTTAATTACCCTTTTTGTCTAACTCTCCCTCATGTTGGACTGTTTCCTTATAATTATCTTACTATAGGAATTGTTTTTCCTGTGCAAGTCCAGGGCTCTCTGTTTGAAAAAGCATTCTTTTTTTCTTTTGAGATGCAGTCTCACTCTGCCACCAGGCTGATGTGCAGTGGCTCAATCTTGCTCGATCTTGGCTGACTGCAACCTCTGCCTCCCGGGTTCAAGCGATTCTTCTGCCTCAGCCTCCCAAGTAGCTGGGACTACAGGTGCACACCACCACGCCCAGCTAATTTTTTTGTATTTTTAGTAGAGATGGGGGTTTCACAATGTTGGCCAGGATGTTCTGGATCTCCTGATCTTGTGATCCACCCGCCTCAGCCTCACAAAATGCTGGGATTACAAGTGTAAGACACTGCACCCGGCCTGAACAAGCATTCTTAAAGAGCAGTTTGCATTTGCTACTGCTCAGAAATTCACCAGATCAGGCTCACAAGTTCAGGTATAAATTTTAACTTAATTCCTTGGCTTGAGATTCCTGTACCACATGGATATTATATGCTCATATGGCACACTGGTATGTAAGCACATATTTGAAATGGCAGTATGGTGTACTGGTTTAGAACTTAAGATTCTGAAACTACACAGCTGAAGTTTGAATTCTGGATTCCTCCACTCAGTAGCTCTAGCTACTTAACCTTTTTACATTCCAGTTTGCTGCTCTATAAAATGGAGCTTATCATAATATTTTCTCAAAGATTTACGAGAAGATTAAATGAGTAAATTTAAATTGCTTAGAAAATGAAGTCTCCACAACTCTCCAACTTCATTTTCCAACAGGATGGGCTCTACCTCCTTTCTATCACAGTCCCAGAGGTTCTTTAACAAATACTTATCATGGTAGTAGACAGAGCATTCTGCTCAAAACTTTGAACTGCCTCTGAAACACTAGTCACCTATCCCATGTATCAGGCCACTATATTTCTAGTGAGACTACATGAACAAAACAATACAAGAGTTGTGACTGCCGTGTAGACTTGAGGAACTGATGGTATTCATCCTGGCTATCACTTCAACTATCACTGATGACATGCTATGAAGGGCTTGGGATGAATTAGGCCACAGGTTTGCCATGTGCTGGTGTTAACAAGAGCTGTATACTGGCCAGTACAAAAGTAACTGTGGTTGTCCTTTACAAGCTCGTTGTGACTACTTGTTCATACATAACACAGTTACTAAATAATTTTTTAAATGTTCAAGCCTTTTTGTATATCCCTATACAGTCAGAATCATAGTGAACAATATTGGAGAAAAATGTTTTTCATTGTGGTATATGAAAGGATCTTTATTTTCATACTCAAAGCCTGTAATAATAGAAAGCTTTGATAATGATACTATGATGTGGAAGATTTCATAAACAGAAAATACTAGCCAGTTATCAAAGAACATGGACTATTTCTTATTTCTGGTCCATAAACTTACACGGACCATAATGGATCAAACAAGAGATTCACTATTCTTGGATTCTCCATTTTTTGTATGTTTTACCTTTTCAAAAAATATCACAGAAAATTTCCCTAGATTACAAAGAAAAGTCCAACTAGATGATAAAGACTTGATGTGAAAAAAAAAAATTTAATGTTAATCATACGTTTCACTATATACTTGGAAAAATACTATCTCATTTAAGTTTTTTAATCCTAAGAAGCATTATCCTTACTTTGGAAATGATGAAGTCACAGCTCAGACACAGTAATTAACTGAAGACAGACCATTTTCTCTGTATTCTTTTTTAAGAATATAGAAAAATGTTAATCTAATTTAATGCTATTTTTAATTATAATTATGTTGATTCTTATAAGCATTATCGAGGTAGAATGTGAATTAACATTCTATCTCTATTGTATTCGACTTGGTAACTTGTCTCAGTATTTACAAATAAATACTTGATACATTAATTTCAACATAAAAAATATATAGTACTGTAGAATATCCACGAATTTGACATTGGCAAAACCTGTGTTCAAAACAGATTTCACAACTGATTAGATAAGTGACATTCTATAGCCTCTCTGAATCAAAGTTTTCATTTATGAGAATTACACCAACTTTCCACGATTGCTCTAAAGCAGGATTTCTCAACCTCAGTGCTTCTGACATTTTCATTCAGATAATTTTTTTTTTTTTTGAGACAGGGTCTTGCTCTGTCACCCAGGCTGCAAGAGCAATGGTGCAATCACAGCTCATGGCAGCCTCAACCTCCTGAGCTCAAACAATCCTCTCACCTCAGCCTCCAGAGTAGCTAGGACTATGGACATGTACCACCACGATGAGCTACTCAAATTTATTTATTTATGTATTTTTTTGGTAGAGATAGGGTCTATGTTGTCCAGGCTAGTCTAAATTCCTGGGCTCAAGTTATCCTCTTGCTTTGGCTTCCCAAAGTGCTGGGATTACTGGAATTAAAGGAATGAGCCACCATGCCCAGCCTAGATAGTACTTTCTTGTGGGGACTGTCCTGTGCATTGTGGAGTATTTAGCAGCATCCTTCACCTCTATCCACTAGACATGAAGAGCACCCCTTTCCAACAGTTGTGACAGCCAAAAATGTCTCTAGACATTGCCAAATGCCCCTGGAGAGTGATCCCCCCAGCTAGGAACCACTGTTACAGTGAAAAATATTATTATAAAAGTGAACTGTAAAAGAAGTATCTGATATCCCTCTACTACAGAGAAACCCCTTCAGACGGGAGGGATAAGGAAAAGATTCCCTAAGCCAAAAATTAATGACATTCTCCTAAAAGCAACAATCAGGAATAAGAAAACTCCAATAACCTTATGTGCTATTGGTTATTCTTGGTTATTCCTCTAAATTCAGGTGCCCTTAGTGACTTGTGTGACCACAGAACAAGGACTGGATCTTAGAATGTCATAAAAAGCCTTAGAGCTTCTGCTCAGATTCCAACTACCCTAAAACCATCATGCTGGAAAGACCATGCGTAGGCATAGGCCCAATTAATCCCAGCTTTCCAGCCTTTCTAGCCAATCCACCAGACATATAAATAAAGCTGCTTAGAATCCTCCAGTCCTGACCACCTATTAGTTGAACACCACTGAATGGCCTTTGATGATGCTACATTTAAGAGAAGAATTGTCAACACTTCCCCAAATTCCTGACCTTCAAAATTGAGAGATTTAATAAAGTAGTTGTTAAGCCACTGAATTTTGAGGTAGTTTGTTTACAGTGATAGATAACTAGAGCTCTTAATTCTTTTTTTTTTTTTTTTGAGATGGAGTTTTGCTCTAGTTACCCAGGCTGGAGTGCAATGGCATGATCTCAGCTTACTGCAACCTCCACCTCCCAGGTTCAAGTGATTCTTCTGCTTCACCCTCTCGAGTAGCTGGGATTACAGGTACCCACCACCACACCCAGCTAATTTTTGAATTTTTAGTAGAGATGGGGTTTCACCATGTTGGCCAGGTTGGTCTTGAACTCCTGACCTCAGGTGATCCGCCCATCTTGGCCTCCCAAAGTGCTGGGATTACAGGCATAAGCCACTACGCCAGCCTGGAGCTCTTCATTCTTATGATTATTTTCATTTAGTTTGTGTATATTTTGTATGCCCATACTCCTCAATTAAAGATTTTTATGTGCTTCAAGAATATCTATCTTGTATAATTATCTTTATTGGCTCAAATGAAGTCATCCAATTCCTATCAAGATAGACTGTCATGGGCTTCTGGTCCCTTCTAACAAAATCAACTGTAGGGAAGAAAAAACAGAAGTAAATCTGGATTCCAGGAACAATAAGCAGCAACCACAAAAAGGAACAAAACTGCTGATGATACCAAAAGCTGTACTTAAACTTTTCTGAGAGGAAACCAGTAACCGGGAGCCAGAAGCAAAGGGAAGCAGAGGTAGGACTTAAAAGAGAGATACTCTAAAAGCCTTTTACGATTCTGCCTTTCCCTTCCCCTTGATTCCCCCTTAGCCACAGAAATTGGCAGCAACAACCTACATATCTTTTCAGCAGGATAAAATCAGGGTGACACAAAAGCCTTAGGGAGGAAAGCTCAGGAAAACAGGTACAGGCTAATGAGCCATCCTCTTGGCATTCACTCTTCCTGCCCCTCTCTGTGCCCCCACCACAAGGGGCAGGGGAGCTACATGGTTGTGAATTTCTGACCATGCGAATTTCTACCAAGTTGAGTTATAATCTAAGGAGATAACCTCTTTCTAGTAACCAATATTTATTAGAGTTTAAAAACAAATCCCAATCAGAATTTGCCTGATGCAGTAGCAGCCAACATGAGAACTTCATAGCGCTTCAGTGGTATCAAGTGGCTATTTGACCTGAGTCCCAAGTCCTTCCTCTCCTTAAACTCATCCTGGACATAAATTCCCTAACAGATATTATTAGATTAAGTGACTAATACCCCCAAAGGGACACCGACAAATAGACACATCTAGAACATAAAACTACTGTGAAAGAAAGACGACTCACTAAACAACTTATGCCATCAGAACCAGCATTATGAAAATGAATGATCCAGGAATGTATTCCTAAAAGTCAATGGGAGATATAAGTATATGAAGCCAAAACAAGAAACCATGAAAAAGAATCAAGTAGAAATACTGAGTATGAAAAACAGGCCATATCTAGATAACAGAGTTCCAGAAAGAGGGAGGGAAATGAAACATTTCAAAAGAAGAATAAACATTTCAAAAATAATGAGAATAACTTCTCAGGATTAAAGATTAAGCAAGAGTATAAAGGCTCAAACAGCCAAATAACAGAAGAGCCCATTCCTAGAAAATTAAGATTATCAAAGAAAAAAATCTCAAAGACCGGAGGGGGGGAAAAAAAAAAAAGAACAGTAATGCCAAAAGCAAAAAAAAATAAGATTAATATTTGTTATCACAAAAAGTGACCTGGATACAGGATGGGATAGTGTAAATCCATAATCCTTTACCCATAATCCTTGTAGCAGAGGTTTTTTGAGAATTCAGAATTGCTATGGTTTGAATGTATCCCCCAAAAAGACATGCACTGAAAACCAAATCCCCAAAAGAGTAATGCTGTCATCGTATTTAAGACTACATGCTCCATTACAACGGGTTAATTACAAAATGGCAAGTTCTATCTCCTCATTCATGATCTCTCTCTGTCCCCCTTCTGCCTTCTGTAGCAGCAAGATGTTGGCCCCTTGATCTTGGACTTCCCAGTTTCCAGAACAATGAGCCAATAAATTTCTGGTTCATTATAAATTACCCAGTCTGTGGTATCTCATTATAGCAGCACAAAACAGACTAAGACAACAATTTTTCAGATTTTATAAAGATAATATGGTGTCTGCATGTATATCACATATTAAGTAACATCCACAACAGCATCTAATGCACTAACCCGTAATTTAACTCATTAATATCTTCAAGCAAAATCTATAAAATTAAAACGAAATGAGATGAATAAAATCCATAAGTAGCTTCATACAAGTTTGGTTTGGGTATTGTTGTCAAATGAACTACGAAAAATCCTTTGGTTCTTTGATTTTAGAGTTCCAGGAAAGGGGCTCTAGCCTGTATTTTAAAAGTCTTGAATTAAAATAACTTAGAATTTTATATTCAAAACATCATTCCAATATGAAGTTTAAACAAAAATATTTTCTTTTTTCTTTATTTTTTTGAGACGGTGTCTTGCTCTGTCACCTATCTCAGCTCACTAGAATCCCTGCCTCCTGGGTTCAAGCAATTCTCCTGCCTCAGCCTCCTGACTACGTAGCTGGGACTACAGGGTGCACCACCACGCCCAGCTAATCTTTGTATTTTTAGTAGAGACAGTGTTTCACCATGTTGGCCAGGATGGTCTCAATCTCTTGACCTCGTGATCCACCCGCCTTGGCCTCCCAAAGTGCTGGGATTATAGACGTGAGCCACCGTGCCCAGCCTGTTAAGAATATTTTCAACATACGAAAGCCTCAAAGTGTCACATAAAGCTCACTAACTACACATTTCGAGGAATAATCAAAAGAAAAATAAATATAGGAGGTATTCCAAGAGATAAAGAAAGTATTCCAAGAGATAAAGAAAGTAAAAGTAGTCAAATACCTTAGTAGCCATAAAAAGTGATCTAAAGTACCTACAATATACTCACTACAGATGAGGAGTCAGGAAACACACTAAAAAAAAGTATGAGAATGCTAGAGTATCTGTCATATTTAAGGGAAGAAAAAGCCATTTTAAGTTAGTAAGAAATATACAGAAATAAACTGTGGAATGGGACTAAAGGGAAATTATTATAAGAACAAAAATATAAAAAAATTAAACTTACTGAATGAAAAGCAGGAATGGAGTTAAGCAACAGGGAAAGGGATCAAATTAAACCCAATTAGAACAGTAATTACCATAATTACTGTAAAAAATGTAAATGAAGTGAACTTGCAATTTAAAGACAAATTGGTACAAAAACTTTTTTTATGCCAGGTTAAAAAAAAAAAAAAAATGACAGAGCAACATCCTACCTGCAGGAGAAATATTTAAGAAAGGATAAACCAAACAAATATGAACCACAACAAAACTAACGTAGCAATCTTAATAAAATTTAAGGCAGGCCAACCACGGTGGCTCATGCCTGTAATTCCAGCACTCTGGGAGGCCAAGGCAGAATGATTGCTTGAGTCCAGGAGTTCAAGACCAGCCTAGCCAACATAGGCAGATGCTGTCTCCCTAAAAAATAAGCATAATAAAAAATAAATATAACAAAATTTAAGGTAAAAAATATCAAGAAGGACAAAGTAAGATATTATATATTTATAAAAACAGTAGAACAAGACCGGGTGCAGTGGCTCATGCCTGTAATCCCAGCACTTTGGGAGACCAAGGCAGGCAGATCACAAGGCCAGGAGATTCAGACCATCCTGACCAACACAGCAAAACCCCATACCGTCTCTACTAAAAATACAAAAATTAGCTGGGCGTGGTGACACGTGCCTGTAATCCCAGCTACTCAGGAGGCTGGGACAGATTCGTATGAACCAGGGAGCTGGAGGTTGTGGTCAGCCAAGGTCACACCACTGCACTCCAGCCTGGGCGACAGAGCGAGACTCCATCTCAAAAAAAAAAAAAACAAAAAAAAACAAAAAAAAACACACAATCATCGTTAACACATCCACATCAAACAAAGTCTCAAAATATATGTCAGAAACAACTATAAAAAATGCAGGGAGAAAAAGATAAAATCAACTGTAGTTGGAAATATTAACCATACAGATTGCATTATCTTACAATAATGGGATAAAACTGGAAATTAACTAGTTTTTCCAAAAAGATGGTTTTCAAAACCTCATTAGGAAACTAAATATGTAACTAAGATTAAAAAGTAAAATCATCAAGAAAATTTTAAAATAGACATTAACAGTAATGAAAATTCAAGACTACTCTCTAACTGGATCAATTTTGATGACTTGGACACCTCTGAGCCAATTACTGCATAAGCCAACTGGTTCCTTGAACCAAGACTAGAATTAGGCTGATTTGCTTAGGCCAACAGGAATCTACAAGTACAATGGAAGAAGCAGGGGGTAGTGAGGGGGAAATCTGATTACCATATTAAGAAGAAAGAAGAGATAGATGGAACAGCAGGGAGGCAACAATGCTGACACAGCTTTAATTCCAGTTCAGCCACCATCTCTAAGGTTAGTTACTGAACATATAATTTGAGATGGGATCTCATTTTCCTTATGTAAAAAATGAACATGATATTTAACAGTCCCTTTAGCTCTAGGAGTTTGCAACTACATCAGTTGTTTTATTCAGGCTAACACAGAGCCTGGCACGTACTATATCATTTGGTATGAGTGAGCAGAATGACTAAGAAGTTTACCACACTCAATTCTGAGAGATTCTTAGGGCTACTACCTAAAAAACAAACTAATGGATCGCCAATAAATAAACAGGAAAAGTATGCAAATTTTTAAATCCACAAAGGGGAAGCTGGTAAGCTTCTTTTAAAATATTCCAAGTTCCTAATTTAAAAAATGGAAATTAAAACAGAAAATTCAACTACCATTTCATATTTATTCAAATATTCAATGTTGTTAAAGAAGTAGAGAAACTAGCAACCACATATACACTATAGTAGCTTTGTAGATTGGTAGTGCTTTTAGAAATTTTCAAAATTTTCACATTTAATGCATCAGTATCACTTCTAGAAATCCAGAAGTAATCCTGACTAGTCCAAAAGAAAATGACATACCTATATACACAAAAATGTTTTCCTGCAATATTTCTTACTGTAAGAGGGAAAACTCAGACACAACCTAAACGTATAACAACCAGTAATAGTTAAATTACAGTTAAATAACAGATTATGTAGCTATTGTCACAGTATTCAGAGAACATATTTAACAACTTTTATTATTTAAGGGCATCTAAAGAGTCCAATAATGACAAGGAATTTACATTAAAACTGATATGAGGATTTGATTTTTAAAATTTAAAACCTAAAAGCTTGTTTCTAAACATCTGACAAATTTTGTACCCCATGTTTTGAAAATGTCTGGACTTTACCAAGAATGGGCCAACAATTACATTTTGGATATCATTTACAGAAATATTAACTTCCAAGAGTATCTGGGGTATTTTTGTACGCTAAAGGAGAAGATAATATAGCTACTCTTATTGAGTGTGCTGCTTATGAGCTTTTGGACTTTTAAACAAAATGTGTAGAAAACTTCCAGTATCTACTATGCCAAAGAAAGTATTGGTCTTATTTTTACTACGTGCTTTATATTTTTGTCTGTTTCATTAGCTCAGCTCCACATGAGACCAGTGCACGCCTTGATTTCTGGAAGGTTGCCCCAATTCTTTTCTCCTAGGCCTTGTTGCCAGGGTTGCAGCTGCACAACCAATTCTTATTAAAATGTAAGTCTTTGAAATGTAGGTCTATGGAAGGGGATATAAAGGATTTCATTATCTTTTCTCAAAACTCACAATAAGGATTAAACTCCCACCCTTCCCATGCCATACCACTACTTGTACCCTTCTCTACCAAGTCACACACCAAATATAATAAAGACAGCAGCTCAGTCTTTAATAACCAAATAAAAACAACAATAAAGGAGAAAGCTTCACAGTAATGAACCTTAAGGTCTAGCAAAAGTTATTAAAAAATTACCTCTAATATTCATGATATAATCATAGGCTACAGCTGGATACTCAAGATTGATGTGATTTTAGAAATAATACTTCTAAATAAATGCTTGCAAGAAAAAATAGGTATTCCACAAAAACAATTTCAGAATAATAATTTCAGAAACTTCAAGTCAGAAAAACAAGAGCTGCAAGTAATTTGCTCAAAATGTAAAACACTTTATAAGCTATTAATTTTGTTGAAGACTTACACCCCTAAAATGTTTTTGAAAAAGAAGGAAAAAATTTAAGGAAAATTTACATTCCTTTCTATTTTTTACTAGAATCTCATGTACTTTTGTCTCTGGACAAAATTCTTAACAACTTATCTTGCTCTTGAACAATTTATGATTAAATTCATCTTGTAAGAAAAGTTAACACAAAACTGTCAAGACCATAAAGATAAAACTATTTTCAATTAAAAGTAAACTAACAGATTAAATCCTCTCACGTAAAGTAAAATGACATATAGTATTTTATTAAAACATATTATTTTGAATGTTGGTACACTACTGGAATTCTACTAACATGCAGAACCTTCGAATTTTAACTGTGTTAGAGAAAAGAATTAAGGTTAGCAAAATTACCTGAGGTGAAGTATAATATCATAGTCTATTCCCTAGGTGATTCAGTTAAATAAAATAAAAATAATAATAATAATAATAAAAAAAACGAGACAGAGTAAGAGGTACAATCCCTTGAGGATCTTATAAAACATGTACTTCAAGTTACAGAAACAAAGTACATTGAGATACAACTCTAAAAAGTGGCTACTAGCTGTATTTTTTAGTAATAAAACTGAAATCATTAACTTAAACGTACTTCATAACTTCATAAGCTTTTTAAATATAGAAGAAATATATGATTAAAACACTTGCTAAAAATACAGATAGGGGGCCAAGCACAGTGGCTTATGCCTGTAATCCCAACAATTGGGACGCCAAGGTGGAAGGATTGCTTGAGCCCAGGAGTTTGAGACGAGACTAGGCAACATAGGGAGACCCTGTCTCTATTTAAAAAAGCCAGATGTGGTGGCACATGCCTGTGGTCCAACTACCTGGAGGGCTGAGGTGAAGGGATTGCCTGAGTCAAGAAGATTGAGGGTGCAGTGAGTCATGATTGTCCACTATACTCCAGCCTGGGCAACAGTGTGAAGATCTGTCTCAAAAAGAAAGAAGAAAAAAAAATTGGTATCACCTCACACCCCTTAGGATGGCTATTATGGAAAAAAAATAATAAAATAAATGCATAAATGCTGGCAAGGACGTGAAGAAACTGAATATTTGTGCACTGTTGGTGAGACCATAAAATGGTGCTACTGCTATAGAAAACATTAGGACAGGCCCTCAATAATTAGAAATACTCTCTTAATTCTGGGATATATTCGGAAGAACTGAAGGCAGAGTCCTGAAGACATATATGCCCATCCACAGTCATACTAGCACGATTCACAACAGCCAAGAGGTGGAAGCAACCCAAATGTTCAACATAAGAACAGATAAACAAACATACAATGGAGTATCATTGAGCCTTAAAAAGGAAGGGCAGTGGCACATGCCTGTACTTCCAGCTACTTAGGAAACTGATACCAGAGGACTGGTTCGGCCCACAACTTCAAGGCCGGTCTCGGCAATAGAGCAAGATTTCATTTCTTTTAAACTAAAAAAATAAAAATAAAAAGGAAGGAAATCCTGTCATGCTATAACATGAATGAGTCTTGTGAACACTATACTAGTAAAATAAGCCAGTCACAAAAACATAAATACTGTATGATTTCACTTATATGAAGAATCTAAAGTAGTCAAATTCATAGAAATGAAGTAGGGGGGTACTAGAGGATGGCAATAGGGAGAAAGGAAAATTTGTTGTTTAATGGGTACAGAATTTCAGTTTTGCAAAGAGAAAAAGTTCTGGAGATTGGTTGCACAACAGTGTGAATATACTTAACACTACTAAACTGTAAACTCAAAAATGGGTAAGATAATACATTTTATGTGTCTTTTACCACTACTGCAGAAAAAAAATTTCTAATGTAGATTGGGAGGGCCTCACCCTTGGAAATTCTAATGAGCTGAAAAAGATGAAAATTAGGTGGATTCTTTTTTTCCTTTTACCCAGTATCACACTTTGTGATTTTGGTGGGGATGACAGAATTAAGTTTCCTTTCCACCATCATCCTACCCACCCAGTTGTCTTCCCTTAATACAGCCCCTAATATTAGCTTCTTGTGTAGCCTTTCACAGATACTTTATGAATATATCAGCATATAAGTATATTCATTTTTAAAAAATATTTTTATGTAACATCATACAACACTGGCACCTTTTTCACTTAACACCTTATCTTGGAAATCAGGCAATATCAGTAACATTTTAAAAGAATGAGATCTCACTATGTTACCTAGGCTGGATCTGAACTCAAGTTCAAGCAATATGTTACCTAGGCTGGATCTGAACTCAAGTTCAAGCAATCCTTCCCTACAGGCTTCCCAAATAACTAGGACTATAGGCATGTGTCATTACATCTAGCTAATATCAATAACTTTTTAAAAAACTGCCTCTTTTCAGTTTTAAAGGCTGCATTTTTTTTATCATACTGATAAAGATAGTCTTTCATAGATGGAAAGCTGAATTGTTTCTAATATTTTACTATTACAGTACTGCAAAGAATGACCCTGTATATTCGCACATGTGAGAATATGATGAACTAAACCCAAAAGCTACAGAATTTAACCATAAGATAAATTACAAGAAGTAAAACTGGTGTATCAAAGAGCATGTACATTTAAATATTTGGTAGGCATTTTAAATTTTGGCCCATATTTTCCAAATCTCCTAAAGGAATGTGCCAACCCATACTCCCTCTAACAAGGCATTAGAATATCTACATTTCTTTCAAAAAACGTTTTCTAAGGCTTCTCTAACTCCAAGAATATAAAGAAAAATCTATTTTCTTCCTCTGAAGGATCAGATTTTTTTTTTTCTGATAGCTACGCAGCCATAATATTACCAGAAAGAAAAAAAATAATTTTTTCCACTGTTCTGATGTGCCTTTATTATATTCTAAATTTCCATGTGAATCTGGGACTCTTTTTATTCCATACCAATCTAATCATATGCCAGAATCAAATGTCTTAATTACCATAACTGTAGAATACATTTTTATTTTTGAGACAGTCTTGCTCTGTTGCCCAGGCCAAAGTGCAGCGGCGGTGATCTTGGCTCACTGCAACCTCTGTTTCCCGGGTTCAAGCAATTCTCCTGCCTCAGCCTCCTGAGTAGCTGGAATTACAAGCATGTACCACTATGCCTCACTAATTTTTGTATTTTTAGAGACGGGGTTTCACCATGTTGGCCAGGATGGTCTCAAGCTCCTGATCTCAAGCAATCTGCCAGCCTTGGCTTCCCAAAGTGCTGGGATTACAGGCGTAAGCCACTGTGCTCAGCCAGGATACATTTTTAATATCTGGAAAAACTAGTTCCTTTTTTATTTTTTAATGTTTTATCTTATTTATTTATCTACTTATTTTTTGAGAGAGACTCGCTCTGTCACCCAGGCTGCAGTGCAGTGGTACAGTCTCGGCTCACTGCAATGTCCATCTCCCAGGTTCAAGCAATTCTCTTGCCTCAGCCTCCTGAGTAGCTGGGATTACAGGCCTGTGCCATCATGCCTGGCTAATTTTTTTTTCTTCTATTTTTAGTAGAGACAGGATTTCATTATGTTGTCCAGGCTGGTCTCGAGCTCCTGACCTCAAATGACCGGCCCACCCTGGCCTCCCAAAGTGTTGGGATTACGGGTGTTAGCCACCATGCCTGGCCTAGTTCTTTTTTAAAATGTTCATTCTTTTAAAGAATTTTTCTGGATAATCTTCCTTATTTTTGTCCTTATAAATTTTAGATTCAACTAATCTTTTAAAATCCTTTAAAAATTTTTATTGGGATCATGTTACAGACTGGAAGAGAATAATATTTTTCGGATACTGAATTATGATGGTGAGTTTCTATCTAAGTATTCTTTTGAGTCTTAAGTGATTCTGCTAAAAGAGATCCACTTTTTGAGAAACAATACTGCCTGTCAAAGTAGACAGTAGTGGTGCTTGGTAAGGGGCAAAGGAAGCCATTACACAGAGTGTGAGCTGTGTCTATAGGGGGGACTACAGCCTAAGTATATCAGGTATCAACACAAATTTATCCTTGTTGAGAAGACCAATAAAATTTCTTTTATTGGTAGAGGTAGAACTATACTACAAACCACTTTCTATGGCCCTAAGGTAAGAAAACAACTGCAGCTGAAGTAAGCAGTTTAGAATTCCATTCCATGCAAGAACTCAAAATCGGTGCTGTACTATAGGTTTGGAAAACCAGAATGAAGCGAGGCACTGAAGGTAGGGGGAAAAATTCACATTGAGGCTTGGAAAAATTCTTTCCCCTACCTACCACTCCCAACTCATCCCAGCACTGAGAGGCTGAGGCAGGTGAATCACTTGAGGTCGGGAGTTCCAAACCAGCCTGGTTACGTGGTAAAACCCTGTCTCTATTAAAAACACACAAAAATTAGCCAGGCATGGTGGCAGGTACCTGTAATCCCAGCTACTCAGGAGGCTGACGCAGGAGAATTGCCCAAACCTGGGAAGCAGAGGTTATAGAGAGCCAAGATCACACCATCACACTCCAACATGGGTAACAGAGTGAGACTCTGTCTCAAAAAAAAGAATGCATTATGTATTATCTGCCAACCTGCACATCTGTGTCAGAGACCTCCATACCTAACTCACAATTCAAGTTTTAATAAGTCCCTGAGTTCTTATTATACAGGTGTATAATTGAGAGTTGAGAAGGATATGTCAGCTAGGATGTTTTCACAAAAATTTAAGAGAAAATCCAAAACCAGCTGGATTAAAGAAGACATCTACTGGCTCATGCAACTGTAAGTCTCGAGGTACGGCAGCCTCAGGGAAGGGTTGATCCAGCAGCTCAAATGGAGTAATGAGAGTATGGCTTTTTTCTTTGCTCTGTTCATTCAGTGTTGGCTTCTTCACCAACTAAGTTTCCTTTCATGGCCAGAAGACAGCTGCCAGAAATTCAATGACTATGTTTTCAGCTTGAAATTCACAAAAACTTAAGTGTCTTCATCTCAGCATTCCTAGCAAACGTCCTAAAGTTCACTCTGCTTGATCTGGCTTAGGCTGCATGCCTGCCATGATTGCCTTAGGTAGGAAACATGTTCCATTTCTACAAAATATATATGAAATACAGCACATTAAAGTTGACCTTAATGACTTAAATGTCTTGTATTACTAAATAATAGTACTACTGCATTTAAATTGATGGGTAAAGCACATCATACAATGTTCTCTATCTTCTTAAAAAGTTATTCTCCTGGCTGGGCACAGTGGCTCACACCTGCAGTTCCAGCACTTTGGGAGGCCACGGCAGGTAGATCTCCTGAGCCCAGGAGTTCAAGACCAGCCTGGACAACATGGTGAAACACTGTCCCTACAAAAAATATAAGCTAGCTGGGCGTGGTGGTGCACACCTGTAGTCCCAGCTATTCCGGGGGCTGAGGCAGGAGGATCGCTTGACCCCAAGAGGTAGAGGTTCCTGGCGTCTTGGGCTCAAATACATGGGCACAGGCAGAGAGCCAAGATCACACTCCAGTCTGGGCAACAGAGTGAGACCCTGTCTCAAAAAAAGAAGAAGGAGGGGAAAAAAAGTTATTCTCTCAGATTTTCATCAGAACCCATGAATGTAAATCTCTTTTTGAAGGATTCAAAATATATTACCAGCTTCACTGGTCAAATCATAAACATAGGTTTTATCATTTTTCTTTTTTCTATAACCGAAAGTAACACCATAGATTTTCAAGAAGAAAAAAAGGTTCTTATCCCATACTTTTTCAATATAATAACATGGTTTGAAAGAAAATATAGAAGCAAACATGAATATCTAGAGCTAGACAATAAAAAAAAAGGTTTCAGAGCTTTAAAAAAACATAAGCAACTAGATCATCCAACCTATGCCCCAAGATCCCTCTTACTACATCACCACCAAACCTCCCCCTACCTCCCCTAAAACACAGAGTCCTAAGAACAGAGTGGGGATGCATACTTTAAGGAATCTTTCTGTGAATGTGCATTCCAAAGCCAAATACAAATTATTACTGAATTATGTTTCTTACTATTGATGTTCCTTATTCCTATAATTAGCACAGAATATAGAAGGCAAACTATTCCGTTTTTATAATGGAGATAAAAGTGAAATTCCATTAGATTGAAAGCCAATACACAAACATGAAGGAGAAAATCTGGTTCTGAAGGTAACGTTGGAAAAAATAAAATACATCATTGTCTAGAGTAGAATTAACCACTTGAAAATGTGAAGTCTTTTAAACACTAGAAGTCTTAAAGAAAAAACAAACTTCACTCATAAGCCTAGAGAGAAGCAATGTGGTTAAAGAAAAGGATGTGAATTAAAAAAAAAAAAAATCTCTGTAATTATTAGATTCTAAGGATTGGTTTTTCAAGTACTTTACCAATCAAGAAATTCAGTTACGTAAATGTGTATTAATGAGATTATTAAGAAGTATTAGGGTCAGGTACAATAGGAATATAAACATAGCCCTTGACTTCAGAAAGCTTTTAAGTGGCTACAAAGAACATGATCAAGTAGAAATGCATGTGACACTAAAAATAAATAACTAAATAAATAAGAAAGCCTTTGGGTATCAGAAAAGGAAGAAATCAAACGAATCTGTACGATTTCTACAGTAAATAACGGGAAATCTCAAGGCAAAACTGCTTAAACAATAAGAAAACTCCAGTAGAGTGGCTACAGGCATAGTAAATGGGACTCTAGCTATTTTTCTCCAATTCCCTTGGATCTTCCTCCTCCACCTAAGACATCACCTTCAGGCTACTAAAAAGATGGCTGCAGCACTTCCACATGTCACATCCAGATAACATCAGCTCTGCGGAGAAGAGGGGCCGTCTATTTTCTTCCTTTTCTCAAAAGCAAGAAAAATTTCCCCAAAAGCCTCTTGCAGATGTCCCTTTTGTCTCTCACTGGACAAAACCGTCTCTCATGTCCATTCCTAAAACAATCACGCCCAAAGAGAATGAGACCTACCACAACCAAGATTAGAATGGATGCTAGCAACTATCATGACCATCATTTAAATGCTGGCTGAATATTTCAATATGATATTTCAGGCCTTGGACTGAAGAAGAAATAATAGAGAAAAATGCCTAGGCAAAGGAAAGGATGTACCTAACTGGAAGAGGAAAGCCAAGCTCTGAAATCATACATTAAACATGTTAGGGATAAATAATTCCCTTAAACTGCACTGCTGTCCTCCTCTGTAATTCAAAAATTAACATCAGCAAATGCTAAGAATGTAGAAGTCATCCTCTTTTTATGGAAAGGCTTAAGGTTATTTAATTATCAGTGGGGACAATCAGACTTACCACTCCTCATCAATGGAGTAACACATTCAGCTACTTCTGGTTTGAGAACATTCCATATTATGCATACAGATGAGACTCTGCAGATTCACTGTCAGTAGTTATTCCTTGCAGATTTCTTCTCATTTGGGTTTCACTCAAAAATTCACACACTCAAAACTGGCCCTATCTGCAAATGAAAGTATGTAATTAGGAGGCAAAAAGCTACAGAGAGTTAATTCTCCTTCCCTCATCTATAATTAACTGATCCATATAAAGACCAAACTCAAACACTAGACTCACTAACCACCATGTTTAACCTAAGCAACCTGCTTTTCAATACCATAACGTGCTTATTATACATAGTTACCACACTTTTCCCACCATATAAATTTATTGTTGCTTCCACAGTATAGCTACCCACCAGGCAGAATCCAGCAGACAGATACCTTTGGTGGACCCACACTAGGTTGATTTCTATGGTTAAAGGATAACTGTCTACATTTATAACTCGGGAGTTTACATGAAAATCCAGATTTCCGACCTCTTTTGAAAAATACGAATATCTGGCAATACTGGGCTCACATTCCCATAGGGAAACAATCTTCTGGAGCTGATTAGCAGCTAGATAACCCTGTGGATGGGGCATTGCTGTTCTCCACAGAGGTCATCACTCTCTTCTATATTACAGCCTGGCTCACAGTTACTTGTCTGTACCCTGCAGGCATCTGAGCCTGCAAACTCTGCTACCTATTTCTAATAGCTCCCAGGGAACATTTTATTATTTTCACAGCCAAGCATGTTTTCTGACTTGAGGATATAATATAGCATAAAGGGATAACAACATGGACTTAAGAGTCAGAAGCTGGAGTTCAAATTCTGCAAATGACTAGCTGTGTGACCTCAAGTCCAAATAAACCTATAAGCATTAACACAGTAGACAAAACAAATCTAAAATCTAACATGTCCAACCAGAATTGATAATCCTAAATTGACTGCTTTTTCAGTCTTCATCATCTCAATAAATCCCACCATAATTCACATAACTTCCGCTCAAGCCACAAACTCTCCCTTTGTCTCTCAAAGTTATCACCAAGGCAATTGATTCTCCCTCCAAAATACATAATTTGAACAGACTCTTAGAAGTCCAGCCATAAAAACAAACAGCAATTCATCCTTCAGAATCAATTACTTTGCTGAAATTGCCTATAAATTTAACGCCTTAAATAATGGTAGCTTGAAGTGCCAAGGTTCCATATTATGAGGAATGTTAGTGCTTCATTAAAGGGAAAATGAAAACCATTGGGGTAGTTGCAGCTCACTCCTTGCAAGATATTGATATTACATTTTATATACTTACATATTTCTTCAACTCTAAACTGACAGTGAACTAAGAGGCTATGCTAACTCTGAAAATGAAATTAGGAAAACCAAAAGACTACTATTAACTGAATAAGTTTAGGAAGGTTGCAGGATCAATACTCAAAAGCCAAAATTAAGACTCAAAAATCAATTATATTTCTGTAGAATAACTGTACAAAGAATAATCAGAGGCCGGGCACAGTGGTTCATATCTGTAATCCCAGCACTTTAGGGGGCCAGGGTGGGAGGATTGCTTGAGGCCAGGATTTGAAGACCAGCCTGGGAAAACATAGTGAGATCCTGTCTCAACAACAACAAAAAAATGTTTAAGTTAACCAAGCACGGTGGAGCATGCCTGTAATCCCAGCTACTCAGGAGGCTGAGGCAGGAGAATCAGAGGCAGAGGTTGCGGAGAGCTGAGATTGTGCCACTGCACTCCAGCCTGGGCAACAGAGCAAAACTCCATCTAAAAAAAAAAAAAAAAAAAAAAAATCTCAGCTGATCTTTTTGTAGAAGAAACTGGCATGTTTATTCTAAAACTATGGTTTAGCCGGATGTGGTGGCACACACCTGTAATCCCAGCTACTCGGAAGGCTGAGGGCTGCGGGAGGAAGATCGCTTGAACCCAGGAGACAGAAGTTACAGTGAGCCAAGACTGTGCCACTGTACTACAGGCAGGGTGACACAGTGAGACTTCATCTCAAAATAAATAAATTAATTAAATTAAATCACATGGAAATGCCAGAGAGCTAGATCAATCAAAATGACTTTTAAAAAGGGCAAAAATTTTGGGAGCCTTATACAACCAGAATTCAACGTTTCTTGTAAAGCTACAGAAACACTGTGGTACTAGCATGTGGAGAGACTAATAGGTCAATAAAACAAAACTGAGAGTCCAGAAATACAACCACACGCCTGTGCTCACCTTATTTTCCACAAGAGTACAAAGGTAATCCAGTAGAGAAAGAATAGTTTTCTCAACAAATGAAGCTGGAATAACTGAACATTCATACCTCATGCCAAAATTAACTTAAAATCAGTCACAGACCTAAAGGAAACCTAAAACCATAAAAATTTCATAAAACTTTCATAAGATCTATGGTCTTATCTTAGGCAAAGATTTTTAAACTAAAACACAAAAGCACAATCCATTAAAAAAAGACAAAGTAATAATTTTATTGAAACACTAATTTCTGCTATTTGCAAGACACTTAACAGAATGAAAGCCTCAGAAATAAAAGGAATCCAAATAGAAAAGAAAGCAGAGAAACTGTATCTGTTTGCTGATGACATGATCTTATATTTGGAAAACCATAAAGCTGGGTTGGGCGCAGTGGCTCATGCCTGTAATCCCAGCACTTTGGGAGGCCAAGGCAGGCAGATCATGAGGCTAGGAGATCGAGACCATCCTGGCTAACACAGTAAAATCCCATATTTACTAAAAATACAAAAATTAGCTGGGCGTGGTGGCAGGCGCCTGTAATCCCAGCTACTAGGGAGGCTGAGGAAGGAGAATTGCTTGAACCTGGAAGAATTGCTTGAATCCAGGAGGCAGAGGTTGCAGTGAGCCGAGACTGTGCCACTGCACTCAAGCCTGGGTGACAGACCAAGACTCTATCTCAAGAAAAGAAAAGAAAACCATAATGCTTCCACCAAAAAACTGTTAGAACTGATAAATCAAGTAAAGTTAAGTTACAGAGTACGAAATCAACAGACAAAAATAAGCAGACAAAGAATACAAAATCAACAGACAAAGAATCAGTATCTCTTTACACTAACAATTACAAAAAAACAAAAAAAAAAAACTAGGCCGGGCGCGGTGGCTCACGCTTGTAATCCCAGCACTTTGGGAGGCCGAGGCGGGTGGATCACGAGGTTGAGAGATCAAGACCATCCTGGTCAACATGGTGAAACCCCGTCTCTACTAAAAATACAAAAATTAGCTGGGCATGGTGGCGCACGCCTGTAGTCCCAGCTACTCAGGAGGCTGAGGCAGGAGAATTGCTTGAACCCAGGAGACGGAGGTTGCGGTGAGCCGAGATCGTGCCATTGCACTCCAGCCTGGGTAACAAGAGCGAAACTCCGTCTCAAAAAAAAAAATAAATAAAAAAATAAAAAACTAAGAAATCTATTCATAATAGCCTCCATAAAGTTATATATTTAGGAGTAAATTTAACCAAGGAGGTGAAAGATCTGTATACTGAAAACTAGAAAACACTGATGAAAGAGACTATAGATAATACAAATAAATGTGATAGTATCCCATGTTCAGGGATTGGAATAATCAATATTGTTAAAATGTCCACAGTACCCAAAGCAATCTACAGATTCAATGCAATCTCTACCAAAATTCCAACGTTGTTTTTAAAGCAACCCTAAAATTCATAGAAAACCACGAAAGACCTCAAACAGCCAAAGCAATCTTCAGCAAAAAAAAGCTGGAGGCATCACACTACCTAGCTTCAAAATCTACTACAAAGCTATAGTAATCAATATAGGATGTACTGGCATAAAAACAGACACACTGACCAACAGAACAGATAGAAAGCCCAGAAATAAACCTACAAATTTATGGTTAACTGACTATCAACAAAGTTGCCAAGAATACACAACAGAGAAAGGACAGTCTCTCTTCAATACAGTAATCTCTCCTTATCTGTGAGGGATATGTTCCAAGACCTCCTGAGGATATTACTGAACCCTAGATATACTATGCTTATTCAATTACTGAACCCTAGATATACTATGCTTATTCAATCTGATAAACTAGACAGCTACTAAGTGACTAATGAGCAGCTAGTATACACAGCATGGATATGCTGGACAAGGGAGAATTCATTTCCCAGGCAGGACAAGGCAGGACAGCATAAGATTTCATTACATTACTCAAAATGGCACATAATTTAAAACTTAAGAATTATTTTCTGGAATTTTCCATACACTATTTTCAGATCATGGTTTACACCAAGGTTAACTCCAAGTGCAGGATGCAAAACCACAGATAAGGTGAGACTACTGTAAATGGTGCTAGGAAAACTGGATATCCACAAGCAAAAGAATAAAACTGGACCAGTGGGCCGGGCGTGGTGGCTCACGTCTGTAATCCAGCAATTTGAGAGGCCAAGGTCAGGAGATTGAGACTATCCTGGACAACATGGTGAAACCCCATCTCTACTAAAATACAAAAATAAGCTGGTCTTGGTGGCACACCCCTGTGGTCCTAGCTACTTGGGAGGCTGAGACAGCGGAATTGCTTGAACACAGGAGGCAGAGGTTGCAGTGAGCCAAGATCACACCACTGCACTCCGGCCTGATGACAGAGAAAAACACCCACGCAAAAAAAAAAAAAAAAAAAAAAAAAGAATAAAATTGGATCATTATCTCACACCATATACAAAAATCAACTCAAAATGGATTAAAGACTTAAACGTAAGACCTGAAACTGTCAAACTACTAGAAGAAAACATAGGGGAATAGTTACACGACATTGGTCTGAACAATTTTTAGATTTTTTTAAAGATATAACCCCAAATATATGGGCAACAAAAGCAAAAATAAACAGGACTGCATCAAATTAAAAAGCTTGTGCACAGCAAAGGAAACAATTAATAGATGAAAGAGACAATCCACATATTAGGAGAAAATATTTTAAAAACATGTATCTGATAAAGGGCTAATATCCAAAATATATTTTATATAGCAAGAAAACCACCTAATCAAAAAAATAGGCAAAGGACCCAAACAAACACTTCTCAAAAGAAGACAAACGTGAATCTCAGCAAATCACAAGCAGCCAAGTTTCAGCTAATCACAAGCTACCAACTGATCAGACCATGTTCAAATAAGGCAAAGGAGGAGCTGTAACTAATCAATGTATGTACGTACTTTGCTTCTTGTTTCTGTCTATTCTTACTGCCCAGGTTGTACAGCAGAGCTCTCGGAACCTTTTCTGGTTCTGAGTGCTGCCCAATTCATGTACCCTCCTTTGCTCAAATAAATTCTGCTACATTCACATTGTCTAAAGTTTTTCTTTAACAGAGAGACAAAAACTGGAAACAATTCATCGACTGGTGAATGGATAAACCTGTGGTATACACTACTCTCAATAAAAAAGAATGATTATATACACCCATCAACATGGATGGATCTTCTTATAAATTAAAAATAAAATTGATTTTTAAGTGCCCAATCCACTACAATTCAAAAGTCTTAATTTTCAGCTGATAAACTACAAGACGCTAAAGTCCTAAGTCTTCCAGTAACATTTTGTGTACTTTCCACTTTCCTCAAGAGACAGTGGCTTAATTTTTCAGGCCTTGACCCTGTTAAATCACTCTGATGTTGAATGAAAAATAAATACTTAAATACATGTTCCATTTCTATGCATGATCATTTAATGTCAAATACCAATTCCTTTTTTCTTCTCAAAGAAATAAAGATCTGTCAGGGACAAATACAGACCTGTAAGAAATCCAGTGGTGGCTCAGGTCCATAATCCCAGCAATTTGGGAGGCCAAGGGAGATGAATCACTTGAAGTCAGGAGTTCCAAGACCAGCCCGGCCAACATAGCGTAACCCCATCTCTACTAAAAATAAAAAAATTAGCCAGGCAGTAGTGGCGCAGCACCTGTAATCCCAGCTACTCTGGAGGCCAAGGCAGGAGAATTGCTTGAGCCCAGGAAGCAGAGGTTGCGGTGAGCCAAGATCTTGCCACTGCACTCTAGTCTGGGCTAGAGAGTGAGACCCTGTCTCAAAAAAAAAAAAAAAAAAAAAAAGGCTGGGCGTGGTGGCTCACACCTGGAATTCCAGCACTTTGGGAGGCCAAGGCAGGCGAATCACCTGAGGTCGGAAATTTGAGACCAGCCTGACCAACATGGAGAAGCTCTGTCTCTACTAAAAATACAGAATTAGCCAGGCGTGGTGGCACATGCCTGTAATCCCAGCTACTCAGGAGGCTGAGGCAGGAGAATCGCTTGAACCTGGAAGGCAGAGGTTGTGGTGAGCCAAAATTGCACCACTGTACTCAGCCTGGGCAACAAAAGCAAAACTCCATCTCAAAAAAAAAAAAAAAAAAAAAAGAAAAGAAAAAAGGTGCTGCTGTCAAACTGTCTTGAAATCTGGCTCTGCCGCTTACTAAAAGTACTGGTTCACATTAAGTTATTCCCCTCTTCCATGCCTCAAAAATAGGGCTATCAGAATGGGAAGGGGCTTAATATTATGACGATACATTATGCTAGTAATTAGCAAGTCGGGATTGTTTTTATAAAGGACTTAACTTTTTAAATTTTTAATTGACATATAATTGTACATATTTACAGGGTACATTGTGATGTTTCAATACATAAAATATATAGTGGTCTGGGTAATTGGCATATCCACTATTTCAAACATTTAAAATTTGTGTTGGCCAACATTCAGTATCCTCCCTTCTAGCTATTTGAAGCTATATGTTATTAACTATAGTCGTCCTCCAGTGCCATAGAACACTAGAACATACTCCTCCTAACTATTCGTAATTTTGTATCCTTTAACCCCACCTCGCCTTCTCTCTCCCTCTTCCCCCTACCCTTTCCAGCCTCAGAAGACATTTTAAAATACACACACATACCCACAGCAACTGTAGTGTACAATGCAGTATTTAATAGTTTGTTAATTTTGTGTATGGTCAAATAAATATGGTTTCCAATTGTGACGGCCAAAGAGAATTGCTGGGAAGCTACTTAGCTCCCTGACATTTGGTTTCACTAACTATAAAATGAAGATAATGCCACCTCAGAGGATTATTGTAAGAATGTAAAATAATATATATATAAAGTGCTTATTTAGTACAATGTTTGACATATGGTAGCTAAAAACTGAAACTACTTTATTATGCAATTAGTAAGTACATTATAACTAGAGTGACCATCCTTCTTTGTGATACTCACAATTACGCCAATTTTTACAACATAATTATTAATGGCCGTTTTCTATCTCGATATGTTCCAGTTTAGATGATAAATTATATGGTCACTCTAACTTACAACTAAAATACGGTAAAGATTTTTTCCCCTTTACCGGAGCTCTTTGTTCTCTTATTCCCTTTTTAGTGACATTTCTTTTTTGCTATCTAACCTCACTCACTATTCCCCCTTTTCCAACCTCTCTCTTGTTCTCACTTGTTCTCACTCCCCCTATCCAGGTGCTTGGCAACCTCAATGCTACAAAACCAGGTTCTTCTGTGGTCCTAAACTACTCAGTAAGGTCTTGTTTTTCAAATCTTATCTTTCTCAAATTCCCATCTATCCTTTCACTGAATTCCGGAATAAAAGCTAGTGACCCTAAAAACACCAATACCATCACCAACAGTGCGATTAATATTTGAGGTCTCTAAGAGTAACAACATTTTAACAGGCAATTTCTAGAGAGACAACACCTTAAGCCAAAGTAGAGAAACTAACAACATAAATTTCAGATACCGTGACAGGCTGGATAGGATAGACTATTTGAGAACAACTTTACTTTTCGAATCAAATAATTTAGGTGGGTTTCTACTAAATACCTGTATCAGAACAGCCCTGATTTCCTCCTTTTTGGTGGTTCTCAGATAATCCAGTCAAAACACCAAAAGCTCTTAGCTCAAATACTAACATTACATTATTAACAGTTCTTAGGGGTTTTGTCCTATGCCCTCATCTTTCACTCTATAAATGCTCCCCTAGGTTATTTCAATCACTCCCTTGAGTTCAATTACCATCAATGCCGATAGCCAAATCTACATTTCCAGCCCACAGCTGTCTCCAGCCCAAACAAAGCTCTCCAGACTCGGTGTCTTTTAGTTTAGCCTCACACCCAGCGGCAAGTAGTAGAGCTTCACTCGATGTGCTACCTCTACTTCAAACTTTACTGAACCCTGCTTCTTAACTGAACTCTGCTTCTTCCTTACCCCACCCCAATCCTATTCAATTTATTTTCATTAAATTCCCTCTCATCTAACCAGTTTCCGAAGTCAGAAACAAGTGTTATCCTTAACTCTTGCCTTTCCATCTCATCCCTCACAGCCAAACGACCATGTTCTATTTTTACAATCGGTTTCTCCCCAACCCTAGAAGTCACCAGTCGAGTTCTAGGCACCACCATCATCTCTAAACAAATACCATAATAGCTACTAACTGACCCCTGGCAACCACTCTTGGCCCTTCCAATTTGTTCCCATTTTGGCTAGAATGATACTTCTAGAATGAATGTCTGATCATGTTACTACTGATGTAAAATACCCTTTAATGACTATTATCCTCAGGAAAGTTTCCTCCTATGACTTCTCAGGGTCTTTACAATTTGGTCCCCACTTTTTTCTTCAGCCTCATTTACTACCTCTTCTACTTGATGCCTCATGACTGTGCCATCCAACTATTCTCAATTTCTTTCTGTTGCCTACAGGACATCACACTTAACTGTTCACTTCTTTCTGTCTTTTCTGTGTGGCATACTCTTTAGAACTTGATATGGCTATCACTTCCTTCAGGAATCATTCCCCTAATCCCCCAAGTCTATTCAGGCACTCTTACAATGTATCTTTTACCTTCCTTTCAGGGCATTTATATTACAGAAGTTACTAATCCTGGCTGCACCTCCAAATAACGGGGGAAACTTAGCCCCAGAATTTTAGATTCAGAAATTTGGGAAAATGACATTCAATTCTGGGTGTCAGATTTAGCTTAGCAAAAAACACAGGGGAAGATATGACACCCTTCAGAGATTTGTAGGTCTTAGCAGAGCATGTGAAAGAGGAAGCCAACCTGTTATGGGGTACCAAAGCCACTATGCAGAAGTTTCAGGAAGGCAATTTTTGGTTTAAAAAAAGAAAAAACAATCTACAAATCTAACTGCTCCCAAAAAGACACTGGGATGCCTATAAAGTGGTGAATTCACGGTCACTAGAGATTTTTCAGTATCAGGGACACTAAAAGAATTCCTACATTTGCAACAACATCATGCCAGATAATATCCACAGTTCAAATCAATTCTAAGATTCTATAACACCTAAATTCATAATTATTTTTTTGAGATGGAGTCTCGCTCTGTCACCAGGCTAGAGTGCAATGGCGCAATCTCGGCTTACTGCAACTTCCGACGGACTCCCTGGTTCAAGGGATTCTCCTGCCTCAGCCTCCCGAGCAACTGGGATTACAGGCATGTGCCACCATGCCCAGCTAATTTTTGTATTTTTAGTAGAGACAGACAAGGTTTCACCATGTTGGCCAGGATGGTGTCGATCTCCTGACCTCATGATCCACCTGCCTTGGCCTCCCAAAGTGCTGGGATTACAGACATGAGCCACTGCACCTGGTCCAAAATTCATAAAATATTTTAAAGATGACTAGACAGCAGCTGAATTAAAGAACATTACTCTAACCTACCCCAAAAGGAAGCATAACTTTCTAAGAAATGAGATTTAACTGCCTGTTTTACAAAACTCAGTGGAATTACTCATAAAAATAGCTATATACATTATGTTTTCCTGTATTAGTGAACTTTAAAAAAAAAAAAATTAAAAACTGTCATTAAGACTGGAAATAGGGAGAATCCCCTAGTTTTTATTTGACCCTGTGTGAAAAAAACAAAAGAAACCAATTTGTCAATGCCAATTTGTCAACCTATTATTTCTCAAAGGGTAAAATGACATCAAAGAGGCTTTTTTAGGATGCAGTAACTTTTAAAAAGCTTTGTAGACTAACAAATATTTGTCTTCACATGTATACATGAGAAAGGGGGAAAGAAGAGAAAGAGTTAAAGGTTTCTTAATGCTTTATATAATTATAATTGGGTATGGGTAGAAGAAAAACCATGGAGAAGAATGGAACTAAATAACGGCTTCATTCTCTCTGCTGTCATATATTATTATATCTTGAGGTCAAAGTGATCTGGAAAGAAACCACTTTCCAGATCTGGAAAGAGGCTGTAATGAGCCATGATCATACCACTGCACTCCAGCCTGCGTTGACAGCGAGACCCTGTCTCAAAAAAAAAAAAAAAAAAAAAAAAAAAATTTGGAGATGGTTCTGCCCATTCTGACTTCTCTAATAAATGAGGCAATTCTCTGAGCCCAACTCTGATCCTCAAGGAACTGTAATTATGTGATATTTAAAATTAAAATATTGTTTTTTATTTTGGCTTTTCTTCAAACAATAATATATCAAGATCATGTATCTGCCAATATTATGTAATAAATTTATTTTGCCAAAAAAAGCCACTTTTGCAAAAGAAAAAAATGCAAAAAAAATGGAATATAAGATATTTAATCTGAAGTCATCCTTTTCCTATGGCTTTCATAAAAAGCACAAAAAATGTCTAGTTACTGTCATCTTTAACTCACTACTATATATAATCTACATACTTTTATGTTACAACACTTAGAGAAAACATTCTACTTTCATTATGTTAGTTATAATAAATATGCTGCAATCTTAGGATGGATTTATTAAGAGAGGTGGGGTAGCATTTTCTCCCCATAAGAAAATCTTTTATAATAATATATTTTTTTAAAACTTGTAAAACATTATCTTCCCATACAACTTTCCAAAACAAATTTTCACATATGAAAGACTACTACAGAGAAGCAACAAAATCAAACTGGAAAGCCTCTGTTATGGGTTGAATTTGCCCACTCCTCTCCAGAAAAGATATGTTGAAATCCTGACCCCCCCAGGACCTCTGAATGTGACCTTATGTTGCAGATGTTACTAGTTAAGATGTGCTCATAATCTATTATGATTGCTGTCCTTTTAAGAAGCCAACTGTATGAAAACAGAGACACACATGGAGAAGGCCATGTGATGGCAAAGGCAAGAGACTGGAGTTAAGTACCTGTAAGCCAAAGACTGCCAGCAAACCATGTGAAGCTAAGTAGAGGCAAGAAAGGTTTTCCCTCCAGATTTCATGGGGAACACAGGCGTGTTGATACCCTGATTTCGGACTTGTAACCTTCAGAACTCTAACCATGAGACACCACACTTCTGTTGTTTTAAGCCACCTAGTTTGTGGTACCTTGTGGCAAATCCAAGAAACGAATACAGCCTCCATTTGATGACAAGAGTAAAAAAAAAGTCACACGAATCTAAGGGTTATAATTGTGTTCACCATAATTGGTTACCCAATTAAAACAGGATTTTGGCCTTGCTTCAGCATGGTCACTATGAACATGGTCTCCAGCTCATCAAAACTGAATCCATGTTTCTATTAGATATTCCATTTATTCAGTATCTAGGCTAGACAGTTATCTAGTCCACTAAATTTAATAAATGTGTGTCTGTTTTCCCACACGTTACAGGACAGTCATGTTTGTACTTTATATTGTATGTATTTTGACCAGGTAGGACATACCCATAGTAAAACTGGATAAAAAGAAATGTGTTTCACTCTCACTCTCCTGTCCACAAACCACTGTTCCCCACCCCAGAGACAAACATTATTACTAGTTTCTTCTGTGTCTTTCCAGTAAGATTCCATGCATTTATAAAAATACTATAAATATTATGTATGTGACCCATATAAATGGTAGCATACTCTACATATTCTGAACCTTTTTTTAATCACTTCACATGTGTCTTGGAGACCATTCTGTATATGTAGAACTTATTTTTCATTTGCAGTACAATATTCCATTATGCGGATGCACCATATATATTTAACGAATTCTCTATAGATAGATATTCAAGTCACTATCAATACTTATCTTTATCACAATGATGCCACCTTTTCTTTTTTTTTTTTTTTTTTTTTCCCAGAGTCTCGCTGTTCCCCCAGGTTGGAATGCAATGGCATGATCTCAGCTCACTGCAACCTCCATCTCCTGGATTTAAGTGATTCTTGTGCCTCAGCCTCAGGAGTAGCTGGGATTACAGGTGCCTGCCACCATGCCCGGCTAATTTTTGTATTTTTAGTAGAGACGGGGTTCTGCCATGTTGACCAGGCTGGTCCTGAACTCCTGACCTCAAGTGATCTGCCCACCTCAGCCTCTCAAAGTGCTGGGATTACAGGTATGGGCCACCACGTCCAGTTGAGGGCCCGCTTTCTCTTAGATGTTACCTTCTCACTGTATCCTCACATGGTAGAAGGGTAGGGCTAACAACTCTCTGGGATCTCTTTTACAAGGGCACTAATCCCAATCACGAAAGCCTAATCATCTCTCAAAGGCCTCACCTCATATTACCATCACCTTAGGGGTTAGAATTTCAACATATGAATTTGGGGGGAGGAGAGACACAAATATTCAGATCAGAGCATTATTCATTTTTAGATTATTAAAATCTGACAAATGTGCTAGTATTATCAAAATATCTCTGTATGTTCAATCATCCAACATTGAAATTAAGAACTATGTTCTTTTGCTGTATTATAGTTTGTTGAGACAGGGTCTCACACTGTCACCCAGGCTGAGTGCAGTGGTGCAATCTCAGTTCACTACAGCCTCAACCTTTCCGGGCTCAAGTGATCCTCCCACCTCATGCTCCCATGAGTAGCTGGGACTACAGGTGTATGCCACCATGCTTGGCTGATTTTTTTTTTTAAGAGATGGGGTTTCACCATGTTTCTCAGAATTGTCTTGAACTCTTTGGCTCAAGTGATCCACCAACTTCAGCCTCCCAGACTGCTGGGATTGCAGGTGTGAGCCACCACATCCGGCCCTAACTCTGTGTACTTTTTAAATTACAAAGATCTTTTTTTTTTTTTTTGATATGGAGTCTTGCTCTGTCACCCAGGTTAGAGTTCAGTGGTGCAATCTTGGCTCACTGCAACCTCTGCTTCCTGGGTTCAAGTGATGCTCCTGCCTCAGGCTCCCAAGTAGCTGGGATTATAGGCATGCATCACCATGCCATGCTAACTTTTTGGATTTTTGTAGAGATGAGGTTTCATCATGTTGGCCAGGCTAATCTCGAACTCCTGACCTCAGCCTCCCAAAGCAGAGATGGGGTTTGGCCATGCTGCCCAGGCTGATGTCAGACTTTTAGGCTCAGGTGATCCCCCCGCCTAGGCCTCCCAAAGTGTTAGGATTACATGTGTGAGCCACTGTGCCCGGCCAGGAAGGAGTATTTTCATTTTTAAGATACTTAATAATCAAGAGTTAATTCCAAGAGAATATAACAGGCTGGTTTCCTAACTATCTTCCCCCACTTCTACATATGTACAGCCTTGTCTATTACCAAGTACCAAATAACCCCTTAACTTACCAAAGAAATCATCAGAAAGGCTGATGAGTCCTGGGTGGTGTTTGTTACAACAGTATTTTTGAAGGGTTATTTGTATTTAAAGAGCAAAGGGAAAAGATAATACAAAATTTGCTAGATTACTTAGATGTAAGTGGAAATCTTAATCTTACATGTATTTTGAAAATTGTATTTCTAAATAAGAATTTGTATTTTTAAAAAGTTATGGCTAGGAATACTATGCAGCCATAAAAAACGAGTTTGTGTCCTTGGTAGGGACATGATGAATCTGGAAACCATCATTCTCAGCAAACTGACACAAGAACAGAAAACCAAACACCACATGTTCTCACTCACAGGCCGGTGTTGAACAATGAGAACACATGGGCACAGGGAGGGGAACAACACACACTGGGGTCGGCTGGGGGTGAGGGGCTAGAGGAGGGATAGCAGGGGGCAGGGAGGGTAGGGAGGGAAAACACTGTGAGAAATGCCTGATGTAGGCAACGGGGGCACAGAGACTGCAAACCACCATGGCATGTGTGTACCTATGCAGCAACCCTGAGGGGTGTGCACATATACTCCAGAGCTTAAAGTACATTAAAAAAAAAAAGTTATGACTATAAAACAATAATTTGAAGATTACTTCTTTAATGAGAAAAAGGAGCATGCTGGACTCTATAATGCTATATTTAGTCTTTTAGTGTAACAAACTGAGTTCAAGGGAAGGAGAAAGAAAAGAATAACAAACAAAACAAAATAAGGCTCAAAGTGAAAACAAATCCTTCAAAAACATAGTTTTCAATTCCGGCTGGGTAGTAAAATAAACTGGTGAGGTTTTTTTTTTTTTTTTTTTTTGAGACGGAGTTTCACTCGTTACCCAGGCTGGAGTGCAATGGCGCGATCTCAGCTCACCGCAACCTCCGCCTCCTGGGTTCAGGCAATTCTCCTGCCTCAACCTCCTGAGTAGCTGAGATTACAGGCACGCGCCACCATGCCCAGCTAATGTTTTGTATTTTTAGTAGAGATGGGGTTTCACCATGTTGACCAGGATGGTCTCGATCTCTTGACCTCGTGATCCACCCGCCTCGGCCTCCCACAGTGCTGGGATTACAGGCTTGAGCCACCGCGCCCGGCCCATATGGTGAGCTTTTAAAGCACTATTAATACCAAAGCCCCACACTGACAAATTAATCAATTCCTAGGAGTGGTTCCCAGGAATCTGTGCTTTGTTAAGGGTACCTCCAGACTATCTTACTGTACTGCCAAGATAGAGAACCACCATTCTAAATAAGTCTTTTTTTAAAAAAAACATTATGTACATAAATTCATGCACCATAACATTCACCTTCATTATATGAATATTTTATGAGCAATTAAGATATGACAATTTGACACAGCTAACCAAACAGCATTAAGAAATAACAAAACTACAACTACAGACCATAGAACAATCTTACTTATAAATCAGACACACTTGTTAAGTATTTCTCTACAAGGCTTCTTGTGAAAGCCTTCCCCGTACCCAAGAGTTTTTATATTGACCTATATTTTTTCCTAGTATTTTTCAGCTTTTCCTTTTTTACACTGAACTCACGAAAAATCAAGAATTTACCTTGGTATGGAGTAAAAGACAAAGATCTAGTTTTCTTTTTTTCCCCAATTTTTATATTTTGGCAATCACTTCCATAAGCTTTAATTACCATGTTTGCTGGCCTGTAGAGTATTATAAAAACTACACTGGTTTAATCAGTTATGGCCAGGCACGGTGGCTCAGGCCTATAATCCCAGCACTCTAGGAGGCTGGGGTGGGTGGATCACCTGAGCCCAGGAGTCTGAGATCAGCCTGGGCAACATGGCCAAACCCTGTCTCTACTAAAAATATAAAAATTAACCAGTGCTCTAGTGCCAGCCTCTAGTCTCAGCTACTCAGGAGTCTGAGGTGGGAAGATCGTTTGAGCCTGGGAGGCAGAGGCTGCATTGAGCCAAGACTGTACCACTGTACTCCAGCCTGGGTGACAGAGTCACATCCTGTCTCAAAAAAAAAAAAAAGAAAGAAAGAAAAAGCTAGTTACGCCGGGCGCGGTGGCTCAACTTTGGGAGGCTGAGGCGGGTGGATCACGAGGTCAAGAGATCGAGACCATCCTAGTCAACATGGTGAAACCCCATCTCTACTAAAAATACAAAAATTAGCTGGGTATGGTGGTATGCATCTGTAATCCCAGCTACTGGGGAGGTTGAAGCAAGAGAATCGCTGTTCCTTTAGTTAGTATTGGGAATGCAAACAAGTTAGCATTGGGAATGCAAATAAATCTCACAAGAAGGCCTCTTACGAGATATGTAAAGCAGAAGTGATATGGAAGCTATCTTTCTGCAGCTGATTTAAGTGATGAGGAATGACACCAAGAAGATTTAGAAGCAACTGTGATAGCCAAACTCTACTCATCAGATATGAAGGCAACTAGAAGCAGTTATGGCACCAGATTCAGCATTCCTATGACTACTTACCAGTGTGCTTCCTGACCTCTCGGTCACAGCTATGTTCTTGAATAATCTAGTGATAACCCTTTGATTCCAGCTCTTCAAATTGCCTACCATAAGGTATCTTTCTGCCTAAAAAATCCTAGAATAGAGTTTGTTTCTTGCAAGGAACTCTGAAAGATACAATACTATTCATTATGTTCAAAATATGTATTGCCTATATTTTTCCTCTCCCTCATTTCAGAAGTCAAATACACAAGAATTAGTATTATTCTATGCTGCTACTATAAGTTGAAATTTTTAGGTCAATATGAAGATTTAAAAGTTCTTTTAGCCATAGAAGGAAATTATTTTATTTATAATACATGCTAATCGTGAATCAAAATAGAATGTTAACATTCCTCACACTGAATGATCCTGCTCTTCTTGGCTGAATAAATTTATGTCAGTAACCTACAAAGATACAAGTACTGATGGTTTTTTGGTTTGGGGGGTTTTTTGGGCAACAGGGTCTCACTCTGTCATCCAAGCTAGAGTGCAGTGGCAGAATCCCAGCTCACAACGGCCTCAACCTTCCATGTTCAAGAGATCTTCCTGTCTCAGCCTCTTGAGTTACTGGGACTACAGGTGTGTACCACCATGCCAGGCAATTTTTTTTTTAATTCAGAGATGGGGCCTTTTTTTGTTGCCCAGGTTGTTCTCAAACTCCCAGGCTCAAATGATACTCCCACCTTGACCTCCCAGAGTGCTGGGGTTACAGGCATGAACCACTGTCCCTGGCCTGGGTTTTGGTTTTTAGAGACAGGGTCTCATTATGTTGTCCGGGCTGGACTCAAATCCTTGGGCTCAAGCAATCCTTTCACCTCAGTCTCCCAAGTAGCTGGGACTAAAGCACACAACATCACATGCAATTTCTATGGTCATTTTTAAAAATTATTTTCACTTTGATTATCCAAGAAATAAATGATTATTGTAAAAAAGTGTGGAAAATATAGAAACATTTTTAAATTGGGGGTGGGCCCTAGGTAGCTCATGCCTTTTGTAATTGCAGTGCTTTGGGAGGCTATGGCACAGGATTGCTTGAGCATAGTAATTCACAACCAACCTGGGCAACATACCAAGACCCTATCTCTACCAAAAAAAGTTTAAAAACTAGCTGGGCATGATGACATGTGCCTGTAGTCCTAGCTACTCAGGAGACTGAGGTGGGAGGTTCACTTGAGCCCTGGAGTTTGAGGTTATAGAAAGTGTGATCACACTACTGCACTCCACCCTGGGCAACAGAGGAGACTGTCTCTAAAAAAAATTAAAAATGAAGAAATAACCATCCCCTCAAACCAGGTATATTGAACAGCTGTACATGTACAATTTTGTATCCTACTTTAGCACTCCAACAATTGTTTTCCCTTGAAATTCTTCATAATGAATTACTAAGAGAAGATACATGCAGACATACTTAATTTAACAATCACTCTTTACTGAAAATTAAGGTAATTTTCAACTTTTAAAAAAAATAATGCTTCACTGGACATTTTTGGATAAAAAGCTTTTTGAAGGATAATGTGTTCTATCCATGCAATGGATTATTATTCAGCCATTAAAAGGATTGAAGTACTGATACATACTACAACATGGATAAACCTTGAACATATTATGCTAAGTGAAAGAAGCCAGTTATAAAAGGCCACATATTTCCTACACTGCTAAGAGAAACATAAAATCGTGCAGCCACTTTAGAAAACAGTCTAATAGTTCTACAAAATGTTAAACACAGAGTTACCATACAGCCCAACAATTCTACTCCTAGGTATATATACTCAAGATAAATTAAAACAAACCCATGCAAAAAATTGTACATGAATGTCCATATTTACAGCAGCATTATTCATAATAACTGAAATGTGGAAACAACCCAATGTCCATTAACTGATGAATGGACAAATAAAATATTGTATAATCATTCAATGGAATAATATTCAGCCATAAAAGAGAATTATGTACTATACATGCTATATAAATAAATCTTGAAACACTATGCTAAATGAAAAGTCAGACACAAAAGGTCACATCGCATGATTCCACTTACACTAAATGTCCAAAGAGGCAAATCTAGAAAGAGAAAATATGTAGTGGCTATCAGAGTACATGGGAAGGGAAGAACAGAAACGACTACTCATTTCTTTTTAGAGTGATGAAAATATAAAATTAGTAGCAACCGTTGTACAACACCAACTAATGTAAAAAAGTGATTTTCGCCAGGCACAGTGGCTCACACCTGTAATCCCTGCACTTTGGAAGGCTGAGGCTGGCGGATCACCTGAGGTTGGGAGCTTGATACCAACCTGACCAACATGGAGAAACCGCATCTCTAACTAAAAATACATAAGTAGCCGGGCATGGTGGCACATGCCTATAATACCAGCTACTCGAGAGGCTGAGGAAGGAGAATCACTTGAACCTAGGAGGCAAAGGTTGCGGTGAGCTGGGATCACACCTTTTGCACTCCAGCCTGGGTGACAAAACGAGACTCCGTCCCCCCCCAAAAAAAAAAAAGTGATTTTTCTATATGAATTATCTCAATTAGGTGTCATTAATAAAAAATAAAAAATAAACCTCCTCTCCCCACAAAAATAAAGAAAGTTACTTCCTTAGGATAACCTCTCAGAAGTGGAAATACAAAGTTTTACTCATATGCCAAAGCACTTTTGAAACAGGTTCCAGATTTATACTACTTCCAACAACATATTTAGTACCTGTGTCACTGTACTCAGGTCTGAACCAGCACCATTTCTTAAATCTTAAATCTCAGAAGAGAAACTTGTTATTGTTTATTATTTTTAAAATGAACACTGTCTCCCCATATCTTAATCACAAACTTTTCAAAGGGTCAGCTCTTAGCCTTTAAAATTGACTTCTCTATGCATGTAACACAAATGTTTCAATTTCTCAGGAAATGTAGAAATGTACTTTTTTTATAGTTTTGGTCAGCAATAATTAACTCATCCCAACTCAGTTCTATTTCAGCTTTTAACATTAAAACTTTCCTTGAAGTCAAATATATTTTGAAACTTAAAGAACTGAAGAACTACTCTCCTCCTTAGGGAAATTAAAATTTCCCTAAAAGATCACTACTTGGGTTATACATGTTTCTAGTTTCCTGATTGCACTTAACTTTCAAATAAAATGTCCAAGTGGCTCCCAAGACATTTTTAAATGATATGGTATAGTTGAAAGGAAATTAAACATTTATTAACATCTTCTACAAGCCAAATGCTTTATGTGCATTACTTCATTTAATCCTAACAAATATATTACTCACACTTAACTGAAAAGGAAAATGAAAATCACCAATGGTAAGAACTTGCCATCCAGCAAATATGTGACAAAGTTAAGAGATCAAATTGAGGTGTGTCTAAATTTCAAAGTCCATATTCTTTCTGCCACTTTACAGTGCTTTCCAAGCTAAATGACTATGGAAAATCAGGCAAGACTTTAAATACTTGTTCTGCCACTTACTGCATGACTAATTTCTAAACTTCTTCAGAGTAGAGTTTCCAAAAAAAAAAAGGTCACTATTCACAAAATAAATATTAAAAGGAGAGGCTAAAAATTCACTGTGAAATGAAACGTTTTAAAAAATACTATTTTCTTCAACAGCAAAATGTATGAAATAATTCTAAACTCTTTTCTTGAACTTGTCTCAAGATTCACTTTACCTTCCAACAAGCAGAAGCACTTGCATATCATTCACAAACACGCAATGTAGATAAAAAACATTTATTTAGGGACTAACTGCCAGTCTCTTCTGTAGACCACAAACACATCATTTCTCAGTAGAAAAGGCCACATCAACAACATTGCTCTTTATTTTTCTTTACCACATGAGAAATGTTTTCAGTAACACATGCACCATCCAGGAAGTAGCACAAGGGGTAAGAGAAATGGCTACTGAAGTGAAAAAGACTGAAGGAGCTTGTGAGCAAGCAGTAATACAACACAGAAAGGACAAGGTTAAGAACAATAAAAATGAAAGCAAAACATCAGCAGTCTACTCTATCTCAGGTAATGAATATCACTGTGGTCAAGAAAAAAAATCCTTAAAGGATCTTTAATCAGCTTTTAAAATTGCTACTTAACAACCCAAACAACCACTTGACAAGTTTGAAACTGGTTATTTCCAAAGAATGCAACATACCAATATATATAAGCAATTCTTCCACAAGGATTTTTCACATTCATAAAACAAATTTCAAAGGAAACATTAACATAAGAATTCTTATATGCTAAAGTTTTTCCAAGAACTACTTTGCTCCTTATTCTGACACATAAAAAGAGTAGCAATATCTAATAAAATTGTAATACTACAGATAAAGGCCTTCAATAAAACACAGTTTTCTTCCAAAATTATTTTACTATTAAAAAATATGTCAGACTTGGACAGACTAAAAAATATAAACTTATCTACAGGCTCATATTTTACTCTAGGGCTATTATTAAAATAATTCTGCTGTACATAGAATCCTGTATGGTTTTCATCAGCTAGTATAAAACAATCAGGCTATTGTGCAACAGTAAGAGGGCTCTTAAAAAAAAATTTACTGCTGAAGTAATTCTTTTCTCCAGTTGACTTACCACATTCTACTCTCTATAAACACCATTGTTTTTAATCACAACTTTACTTACAGCTTTATTCCTGTCAAACAAAATTTTCACTTTCCAATATGACCCTTTCAAACTGAAGTAATAAAAAATAATTTTACTATCATAATATTCATTAAAGTGAAATGTTATAGAATAGTATGTGTAAGATTTTGTTTAAAAATATGTATTTATATTGATGTATCTGGAAGGATGTTCATCAAAACATGACCACCAACTAGTTGTTGTATCTTAGGCTGGTAGGATTAAAATTTTTTTCTTTACCTTGTGTATATTTTCTGATGTTCTACATTAAATTCGGTTTGTGTGTGTGTGCATAAAAGAGAACAATTTCAGTTAAAGGATAAGTAGTGTAGGTGCCATATCTTAATTCATCTTTACCATATTTTAATTCAATAGCACTAGTTCAAATCCAGTTATTCAATTTAACAAAGTAATTATTGTTCAGAAAATGCCAGTAAACTCCCTTGAGCCAACAAAGTTCAATTTTTCTTTCTTTTTTTTTTTTTTTTTTGAGACAGGGTCTTGCTCTGTCACCCAGGGTGGAGTGCAGTGGTGAGAGCCTGATTCACTGCAGCCTTGACATACTGGGCTCAAGCGATCCTCCCACCTCAGACCCCAAGTAGCCGGGGTTATAGGCACACTCATGCCTGGTTAATTTTTGTATTTTTTATAGAGATGGGGTTTCACCATGTTGCCCAGGGACATCTAGAACTCCTGTAGTCAAGCAATCTGCCCACCTCGGCCTCCCAAAGTGCTGGGATTACAAGCATTAGTCAACTACTGTGCCGGGTCTCAAAGTTCAATTTTTAAACATTAGATTTCCTACAATCAGAAAATGAAGACTATAACTTTGTGTCTCTTTATAGAACTGGGGGAGAAGGTGGGGAGAGTGTGGAGAATAGGTTGGAATGTCCAGGTGACCATAAGAAAGGTAACAGGAAAAAAACTTGGGAAAAGAAGACAAAAGCTTTCACTAATTCACAAAAAAAATCACAGAGTAGTGGAAGATAAATCATCAGAGAAAGTAAGCAAGCACTTAAAGGGTAAGGTAAAAGCAGAAAAAAAGCCAGAAAAACAACTCAAAAGAATCGAACTCAGGAGTATTTATGTAAAATCATTCTGAAAAGTGGGGGACAGGGCAGAGGAAATACTATATAACAAGCTGAATAAGCTGGGCTTTCTTGACCAGAAAAGGACCACTTTTCAATAGGCTAGCAAAACCACGAACACTCTCAGAGGAATCTGAAGATCTTTTGTGCTGCTTTAGAATGAACTTAAACTATTAGATGTACAGTTAAACAATATACAGACATATAAATAGCCCATTTTTATGCATTAAATGAATCTAGAAGTAATCATCAGACGTAAAGAGAACATAACTTTGAAAAAGAAAAAAGGTAAAAGCACTGATATAATTCCACTTCTTTAAACCAAAATAAGTAATTCTGCTACATTAAACCATAAGAAATTGCCAATTTTGGCCAGGTGCGATGGCTCACGCCTGTAATCTCAGCACTTTGCGAGGCCAAGTCATGTGGATCACTTGAGATCGGGAGTTCAAGACCAGCCTGGTCAACATGATAAAACCCTGTTTCTCCTGAAAATACAAAAATTAGTCAGGTGTGATGGTGCACACCTGTCGTCCCAGCTACTCAGGAGGCTGAGGCAGGAGAATCACTTGAACCTGGGAGGCAGAGGTTGGCAGTGAGCTGAGACCATGCCACTGTACTCCACCCTGGGCGACAGAGCCAGACTGTGAAAATAAAAAAAAAAAGAAGAGAGAGAAGAGAGAGGAGAGAGAAAGAAAGAAGAAAGAGAGAAGAATGAGAGAGAGGAAGGAAGGAAGGCCGGCCGGCCGGCCAATAATCCGGCATTTTGTCTACAAAAATGACAAATTCATATGGTCCCAACCACCAGTGGTCTGTTAATAAATATTTAATCACCTTTTTGAGAAAAGGGGCCCTGATCTGTAGCTTCTGCAGTCTGCCATGTTGTAAATGTCCCACCATAGCCAGTTTCAAGCTACTAACATGATGTCACTCAACATGGAGTTGGAGAGAGAGGCAAAATCAGCTAACCAGCTCCACCACAACCAGCTAACCAGCTCCAGCACAACACTGGCTCCACTTACCACTCTGATCTAAGGATCATCACAACGGTTCCTAAATTTTCTCATTATTTTCTAAAACAGGCTTTTATCTGAATAATCCAGATCCTTTTCTAGGCTAGGAGAGAGATACTTTTGACATTTTAAATTATTAATGCACTAAAATCATTCACAAGAAAGAACAGGCCATGTGCACTGGCTCACACCTGTAATTCCAGCACTTTGGGAGGCCCAGGCGAGTGGATCACGTTCTCAACTTGCCTAGCCAACAAGAAGAAACCCCATCTCTACTAAAAATACAAAAACTGGCTAGCATGGTGGCACACGCCTGTAATTCCAGCTACTTAGGTGACTGAGGCACAAGAATTGATAGGACCCAGAAAGCAGAGGCTGCAGTGAGCCCAGATCATACCACTGAACTCCAGCCTGGGCAACAGGGCAAGGCCTCATTTTAAAAAAGGTGCGGGGAGGGGGGGGGGGGGGGGGGGGGCGGGGGGGGGGGGGTGGGGAGGTGGATGAATAGATGAGATTTCTACTTGGCTTTATCTTCTCAACATTTTTTTTTAACTGAACATCTATTTGATGCCAGCTATTGTTTCAGGCATTGTAGACAGCAAGGAACAAAACAAAGGAGGTCCCTGCTGTATAAAAATAAATTTTAAAAAACACATAACTTGAAGGACTGACAAATGGCATGAAGAAATTAAAACAGTGATGGGGAAGAGCTATTTTTAACTGAGTGGTGAGGAAGCAAGAGGTGATATTTAAGCTGAGATTGGAAAGGTAAAGGGCCAGGCTGTAAAACACCTGGGCAAGAGAGGGTGCGTTGGCTCACACTTGGAATCCCAGCACTTTGGGAGGCTGAGATGGGTGGATCACCTGAGATCAGGAGTTTGAGATCAGCCTGGCTAACATGATGAAACCCTGTTTCTACTAATAATGAAAGAAATTAGCCAGGCACGATGGCACATACCTGTAATCCCAGCTACTTGGGAGGCTAAGGCAGCAGAATCGCTTGAACCCAGGAGACAGTGGTTCCAATGAGCCAAGATCGTGCCATTGTACTCCAGACTTGGGCAACAAGAGCAAAAATTCTGTCTCAAAAACAAAAAAACTGGGAGACTGTCAGGCATGGTAGCTCACGCCTGTAATCCCAGCACTTTGGGAGGCCGAGGCAGGCAGATCACCTGAGGTCGGGAGTTCAAGACCAGGCTGACCAACTTGGAGAAACCCTGTCTCTACTAAAAGTACAAAATTAGCCGGGTGTAATGGCACATGTCTGTAATCCCAGATACCTGGGAGGCAGAGGCATGAGAACTGCTTGAACCCAGGAGGTGGAGGTTGTGGTGAGCCAAGACAGCGCCATTGCACTCCAGCCTGGCCAAAAAGAGCAAAACTCCATCTCAAAAAAAAAAAAAAAAAAAAAAATCTGGGAAAATACCATTTCAGACAAAGGAAACAACCAACGTAGAAGCTCTAAGCCAGCTGGGCACAGTGGCTCACACCTGTAATTCTAGCATTTTGGGAGGCAGAGGTGGGCGGATCACAAGGTCAGGAGGTTGAGACTAACCTGGCCAACATGGTGAAACCCCATCTCTACTAAAAATATAAAAATCAGCCAGACATGGTGGCACGTGCCTGCAGCCCCAGCTGCTCAGGAGGCTGAGGCGGGAGAACCACTTGAACCCGGGAGGCAGAGGCTGCAGTGAGCTGAGATTATGCTACTGCACTCCAGCCTGGGCAACAAGATTGAGACCCCGTCTCATAAAACAAAACAAAACAAAACACTGTATGCCAAGACAAAGAATGGCATGTTTCAGAAACTATGAACAGACTAACTTGGCTAGAGTATAGTGAGCAAAGGTGATATAAGAGGCTATTAGGGCCAAATTATGTACAGAATGTTGAGTTTGTATTTTCTGGGTGAGTACAGTTTATATCTTATTCTGAATTGGTTGGGAAACAATTTCACATAGTAGTTTCATAAATGTACTGAATAGAATAAATGAAGACTTTTTTTATTTTAATGACTCCTTATGAGACTGGGGTCACACCTCGTAACTGTATTCACTTTTCTCATTATGATCATTTTGATTACTTAATAATCTATACAGAATATTATAAAGCTAAAGTAGGATGACAGGCATCAAACTATGAATACAGCTGAAATAAACTGAGTGGTAGGACTATACAACAGCTCAGAAATAAGGCTCTGATTAATCTAAGATGGTTATTTTACGTGTGAAATGCTAACGTATGAATTCAAGTAGGTCAGTGTCAAATTCTAATGAACATGACCTAATTTGTCTATAAAATAGATTATTTCAAAACTGTAGAGAAACATTGCTAGTGTTTCATCTAACATTATTTTATTTGGTATATAAACAGGCTTTTTAAAAATTATCATGGTCATGTTTATCTTAATGTGAAAGAAAAATACAATACCAAGTCTGATTTTTACGAATATTATTGCTGAGGAGTTAAAGTAAAATATCAAGCATATGAGTCTAAATTTTATCTGCATGTTACAAAAACTGTAAAGATATATATATATATATACACACACACACACATACACACACACACATATTGTAGCCACATGAAAGTCCCAAAATACAAGTCAATAAGGACATAAATTATTGCATATTATACAATAATGGGAAAATGTTTACACTGGTTTATAGAGAATAATTTACACTTGCAGACAAATATTATCTCTTCATTCACCAACTTCTGGGTCATCTGTTTTAACAATTTATCTAAAAGGTTTTTTTTTTGAAACAGGGTCTCACTCCATCACCCAGGATGGAATGCAGTGGTGCAATCTTGGTTCGCTACAGCCTTGACTTTCCAGGCTCAAGGGATCCACCCACTTCAGCCTCCTGAGTAGCTGGGACTCTGGGTGTACATGCCTGGCTAATTTTTCTTTTTCTTTCTTTCTTTTTTTTTTGTAGAGATGAGGTTTTGCCTCGTTGCCCAAGCTGGTCTCAAACTCCTGACTGGGCTCAAGCAATCCACTCACCTCAGCCTCCCAAAGTGCTGGGATCGCAGACTTGGGCTGCTGCGCCCAAGATTTTTATTATCAACTGACAGGAAATGAGACCAGCTCAGGGGAAAAACACACACACACACACACACACCTTTTCTCTGCACAATGAAATACCGAAACTTCACATATCATTAATTTCTTTTGCACTTTCATTTCTTAACTATCAGTAAAATTGCAGTTTTAGTATGTACAAGCATTTTTAAGAGCACAAGTATGTATATGCATTTAATAAATACTACTCAATAGAGTTATGTACATTATTGTAACTAGCTGCTAGTTTACCACAGAAATATAATAAATGTATTTATATGCTCTATTTTTTTTTTGAAAGGACAGTAACTAGGCAGTACAGTACTACGAGGACAGGCATACTAATAACTTTTTGTTCACTGAAAAATCCCTCCCTAAAACTGTGAGACTTCAATTTGAGCTTTCAAAAACAAAAATGTGCAGGATGCCATCGAGCTATCTCAGTAACTGCATGTCTTTAACAAAAAAAAATTAGCAAAAACTAGCAAAAAAATTTAAAAAATAATGAAGTTTTGGCATCCAATCTTATTTTAACCTATATCTTTGATAAAAAGCAAGCTATAATGCTGGGCACAGTGGCTCACACCTGCAATCCTAGCGCTTTAGGAGGTCAAGGTGGGTGGATCACTTGAGGTCAGGAGTTTGAGACCAGCGTGTCTAACATGGTGAAACCTCTTCCCTGCTAAAAATACAAAATTAGCCAGGCATGGTGGCAGACTCCTGTAATCCCAGCTACTTGGGAGGCTGAGGCACAAGAATCTCTTGAATCTGGGGGGCAGAGGTTGCAGTGAGCCAAGATCACACCACTGCACTGGAGCCTAAGCAACAGAGCAATACTCAGTCTCAAAAAGGTTGTAATAGGCTGGGCGCTGTGGCTCACACCTGTAATTCAGGCACTTTGGGAAGTTGAGGCAGGAGGATTGCCTGAGATTAGGAGTTCGAGACCAGCCTGGTCAACATGGTGAAACCCCGTCTCCACTAAAAATGAAAAAAAAAAAAATTAGTCGGGCACAGTGGCGAGTGCCTCTAATCCCAGCTACTCTGGAGGCTGAGGCTGGAGAATCGCTTGAGCCTGGGAAGCGGAGGTTGCAGTGAGCCCAGATCACGCCCCTGCACTCCAGCCTGGGCAACAAGAGTGAAACTCTGTCTCAAATAAATTTTTAAAAAAAGGTTATAATATAGTCCAATTTGAAGGGTCTAAGTCCATGTAAATCACCAACACTCAGAATTCAAGAAACATCACTTTAAAAAACATATGGGGCAAGGCCAAAATAGAATTTTTTTTTTAAGGTTTTGTCACCCTACTACCAAATCAGGTTTTCCTTTTCTTCATTCTACTGATTTACTTCTTTTCTTTCCTACCTCCTCTGTCACTTAGCATTTTACTGTGTATTTTCACTTTACATACACAAAAACTGATTTGAAACTTACTTTATCCTCTTGCATCTAAATTTGTTTCTACTTAATTCTTACAGGACTATATGGTTTTAAGTGAAGTTCAAATACTTTTAGTTATAGAAACATTCATATAAGCTTTTAACAAAGACGTGAGTAACAAGATTAGCAGCCATTCATTCAGGAAATGTGAGTGCCCATTATGTGCCATCCACTGTTCTGAATACTGGGGATTCTGCAGTGAATAAAACAAAGCTCCATTCCTACGGGCACTAAAGCAACACTATGGCAGGCAAGCTCAAGAAACCTCAAGGAGGTCTACATGTGGCCAGAATGGAAGAAGTCAAGGAAAAACTGGTAAGACATGAAATCAGACAGACAGGAGGTACAGATAATGAAGGCTCAAGACTTCGTGAATACATAAAAGTGCATTTATTATACTTATATACTTAATACTTAGGCATTAAGTATTCCAGTTTTTATAAATGATATGGAAAGCCACTAAGGGTTTGAACCCAGGAGTAAAATAATCAGATTTTCATTTTCAAAGGTTCGCCCTGGTTTCTCACTTGAGAACAGAACACAGCAAAGCAGCAAATAGATTACAGACTACTAAAATAATACAGGCAGAGATGACAGTTGCTTACAGAGACGGCAGCAGATAGAGCAAATCATGGTTGCATTTATTCTTATGGCAGTTTTTAAGGTAGATAAGGGACATGCTTTCATGCTAATTATTTGAATCGGATGTGAGAGTATGGGAAAGAGTCAAGAATGTCTACTAGGTTTTTTTTTTTTTTTTTTTTTTTTTATTTTTTTTTTGAGGCGGGGGTTTTTTCTTTTTACCCAGGCTGGAGTGCAATGGCGCCATCTCGGCTCACCGCAACCTCCGCCTCCTGGGTTCAGGCAATTCTCCTGCCTCAGCCTCCTGAGTAGCTGGGATTACAGGCACGCGCCACCATGCCCAGCTAATTTTTTGTAGCTTTAGTAGAGACGGGGTTTCACCATGTTGACCAGGATGGTCTCGATCTCTTGACCTCGTGATCCACCAGCCTCGGCCTCCCAAAGTGCTGGGATTACAGACGTGAGCCACCGCGCCCGGCTCTACTAGGTTTTTGGCCAGAGAAACTGAAAGATGGAGTTGGCATTTAATAGGATGAGGAAGACCAGAATGGGAACAATTACTGGGTGGGGGGGGAGATAGAGAAGAGGGAGGATTTCAGTTTCGATGTGAAATTTGGGATGTCCATTAGAAATCTACTTAAAAAATTTTAGTTTGAAATATGTAATTCTATGCTGGGTGCAATAGCTCAAGCCTGTAGTCACAGCACTTTGGGGGGCCCAAGCAGGCGGATCATTTGAGCCCAAGATCAGCTTGGGCAGCATGGCGAAAACCCAGCTCTACAAAAAATACAAAAACTAGCCAGGTGTCGTGGCACACACCTGTGGTCTCAGCTACTCTCTGACTAAGGTAGGAGGATCACCTGAGCCCAGGAAGTCAAAGCTACAGTGAGCCAAAATCACACCACTATACTCCAGCCTGGAGAACAGAGCAAGATCCTGTCTTAAGAAAAAATTTTTTAATTAAAAAAAAATAATAAAGCCAGGCACAGTGGCTCACACCTGTAATCCCAGCACATCAGGGGGCCAAGGCGGGCAAATCACTTGAGGTCAGGAGTTTAAGACCAGCCTGGCTAACATGGGGAAACCATGTCTCTACTAAAAATACAAAAATTAGCTGGGCATGATGGCATGTGCCTGTAGTCCTAGCTACTCAGGAGGCTGAGGCACAAGAATCTCATGAACCCAGGAAGCAGAGGTTGTAGTGAGCCAAGATCACACCACTGTACTCCAACCTGGGCAACAGAGTGAAACTCTGTCTCAAAAAAAATTAATTAATTAATTATAATAAAACAATAAATAAATTAAATAAATAATACATTTCTAGCTAGACAGAATGAGATCACAGGGGACTAAAAATAAATACAAATATAGACAAGGTCTAAACATACATCCCTGAAACACTGCCTCATTTTTTAGAAGTTGGGACAATGAAAAGGAACCAGCAAAAGAAACTGAAAATAGGCAGTAATATCCCAGAAGCACAGGGAAGAAAGATTTCAAACATAATGATATTATCAACCACATCAAATGCTGCTACTGCTTCTACACCCACTGAGATTAGGCTTGAGAACTAAGAATTTACCATCAACAAAGTCACTTAGTAATCTCAAAAAGAACTGTTATGGTAGAACGGAAGAGGAAAAAAAGCTGATTGTAGTGGATCCAAACAAGACAGGGAGCACTGATGACCACAAATATTTACCTTTTGGGAGAACAGTAACTAAAGAAAGATGTGACATTTGGAAAGGTTTTTTTTTTTTTTTTTTTTTTTTTTCAAAGATGGGAGTATATCTGTATGCTGATAGGGATAATCCAGTAGAAATGAGAAAATGATGCAGCTCATTAGCATGCAGGAGAATGAGATGAATACTGAAGCAATGCAACGTCCTTAAGAGGAGAAAGGAGCAAGAGTGGAGACCATGATGACAGAATAGTAGCAAAGGCAAAGTATGGGTAAAAGATACAAGGAGACATGTAAGTTTTCTTCTGATTGCTTTCGTTTTTAATACACAGGAAACAAGGTGATGAGCTGAAAATGAAGAGGAGAAAAGGGATGCTACAGGTTTGATGAGAGGCGTTAAAAGTCATCTGTGGTGATTCAATCAGGAAATGTACTAGGATTATAGGATTAGGCCGGGTACTGTGGCTCACACCTGTAATCCCAGCATTTTGGGAAGCCAAGGCAGGCAGATCACTTGAGGTCAGGAGTTGAGAGTTTGAGACCAGCCTGTCCAACATGGTGAAACCCCATCTCTACTA